>NW_011500937.1:0-3337 GCF_000495115.2 Populus euphratica | reverse complement strand
ACAAAAATATTATAAGTTATATTTTTTTTTTTATTGATTACACTATCCAAATCCATAATGAAAGACGGAATTTAGTTATAGTTTTTTTTAATTAATCTTTTTTCTTGTTTGATTTTGTTTGTTAATATTAAATTATTTTCTATTTAGTTATTATGCGCTCATAACACAGGTTCCAAGTTTAACAAGTTATTTCAATTGATTCAGATTTTTTTAATTAGTTTTTTTCTTTCAAGTTTTTCTTTTAATATTGATTTGAATGAGAATTAAAATTTATGATTTGTTTTATTTACTTTTCATTAGATTATCGTGATCTCATGACACTCTCTTGGGTTTAGTATTGCAGCCAGACCCAAGGCTCTTGGGCCTAACGTTGTAGCCAGATCCACTTAAACTTAAGTCATACAAGTTTAATATTATTATTAATATTAAAAATATTATTATTTTTATTATAATTAATATTGCTAATATAATAATTAATAAATTTGAAAAACATATTATTAGTTATAGGTTTTTTTCTTTGTTTTTTATGTTTAATTAATCTTTTTTTTTGTTTGATTTAATTCATTAATATTAAAGTTTTTTCTATTTAGTTATGACTCTTTTATATAAGTTTAACGGTTTAATCTGATTTGGCGGGTTAACCAAGTTGATTAATTTTTTTAATTAATTTTTTCTTCCAATTTCATCTTTTAATATCAATTTAATTGAGAATTAAACTTCATGATTTGTTTTATTTATTTTTTATCAGATTATCGTAATTTCATGAGGGGATTTTACTATTCTTTTTCTCGCAAAATACTATTTATTAAAATATTATTAAGGGAATCAGACTCGAGAAACTTGGGTCTGACTGGGACGCCAAACCCAAGTTTATAATCATTAGTATTAATCTTATTGTTATTGTTATCATTATCATTATCATTATCATTAATAATTTTTTTAAAATAATATTATTACTATCAAAGAAAAACCATAAATCTAATTTTAAAGGATTAAAAACTTTAAGAACTTGAATCATACAAATTTAATATTATTAGTAATATTTAAAATATTATTATTTGTATTATAAATAGTACTATTAATATTATAATTAATATTATAAATGTTATTCTTATATTAGATATTATAAATAGTACTATTAATATTATAATTATTATTCTTATATTAGACCTAAAACTCTTAAATCTAATTTTATATATAAATTTATTAATTTTTTTAATATTTTTATATAAAAAATACTAATTCATGGCAGACCACAAACTACCGACTTATATCCTGCTATAAAGAAACAAGACGATCACCAAAGAAAATAAAAAAACGACACACGATTTGCCGACCCATGACCTGTCTGCCACACCTGGCATCCTGAGTATGACTTTGTTGATTTTTTAGCCTAATACTTTATGATTCATGGTCATGGTTGCAAGGGCAATCTTGCCCGCCTATCTTTTTAGCTGCATTTGTTTATATACATGCTCACGCATCACATGACGTTCTCCCTTTCCCGTGGACCGCCGGACAGCACTTTGCCTTGCCCTATCAGTTTGGTTTTGGTGACATACAAAATCTGTACACTCCATTCTCATCCACGTCATAACCGAAGCGCAAGATCAATTTGCCCTTGCTACTCTGCATGTTAATGCTATTCAGCGGGTGGGATTAAATTTTCTTTAAATATATAAAAACAATATTTAGATTATATGAAATTAGTAAAATTAATTTAATAAGTCAATTTTAAAATATTTTTATTTAACTCTTTATTTATTTTAAATTTAAAATCAAACCGTATAAAAATTGTTTCAATATACCTTAATTGACTTGACTAGTTCAAAAACATCAAGTCACATTTGATTAATCATCTCAGTTTAATTTTTGACAAATAATTTTTATATGTGTGATCTATTAGATTTTCTAATAAATTAACTCAAATAAAAATCAAAATACTGAAAAAAATAGAATTAAATAAATTAAACAAATTAACTTATTATTAATTTAACAATTAATTGATTTATATTTGAAAACCAATTATAATATCTAGCAACGTATTATGATCCTTCAAGTATAAAAAAATCACAAGTAGTTTAACTTAACTTTTCAGTGATCAGTTTCTCAGTATATTTATTATCTCTTTATTAATAATATTTTTTATTTAGATGTTATGGCATGAAGTATATGTACTCCATTAAAGCATGTTTATTTTTAATATCATAATAATTGATTATTTGAATAAGACTTGAAACTCTTTTCAACACCTTGTTTAAGGATTTATTAGTCTATAATATTTCAGAATAGATGAAATATCTTTTCTAATTCACCTAGGGTGATGAATCCTCTTTTTATCACCCAAGTACCTTCATATAGTTCATATTATATCCAATGTCGACCATATCATTACCTTGATTAAGATAGCATATAATAGGATTAAATCATAATATTTATTATATAAGATAACTTAGTCGTATAATAGGATTAAATCATAGCATTCATTATATAAGATAACTTAGTGTTCTTAAGTCTAAAGATCACTTACACAACCGTCACGTGAGCATTTTCATAGACATTGATGATTTCTCCATCCAAATTTTTTATACAAGTCAATTTAGAGTGCATATCATCTGAAAAACACCTACATATTAATTTTACATATCCCTTATACCTCAGTTTACGAGAATAACTGTTTTCTATCATAAATAAATAAAAAATATATATATCAGTCTCAACTATTCTAATTAATATTCAGTCTTAATAAAGTATTGATCATTAGAAACATTTAACAATAATACTTTGATGCAATAATAATCTTATAATTATAATAACTTTATAATTTTCTTTGCAACGTATTTTTATCTCAAGAAATTTATCTTTACTCTATATTCATTAATCAAATATTTGAATAATATTAAAGATAAATAAAGCCTTTTATTAAAGTTTAAATAAGTATACATAAACATAATCAATGCCATGTGTAACCAATCAATTAACTATAAAATATATACATCAACAATCTTTCACTTGCACTAAATTCAATCACTCATGTATCACATACCATATCACTTTACTTGGTGATATGGCTTTCACTCAGATAGTGGCTTAGTAAGAGGATATACAAGATTCTTTTTAGTGAGTACTCATTCAATTTTTACGTCTTTCCTTTCTAAGATTCTCCAATCAAATTGAATTGTCTAAGTACTTTTTTTAATTATTATTCAAACATTGGTTCCTTTGCTTGGGTAATGACTCCATTGTTATCATAATACAAGGCTACTAGATTGATAACATTAGGAAACACACCTAGTACAATGATGAAAATCTTGATCTAGATAGCCCATTTTGTCCC
>NW_011500949.1:67785-72389 GCF_000495115.2 Populus euphratica | reverse complement strand
ACAACAAAGAAGCCCGAAGCTGTCCTCCACCCGAGCACTGTTCAGTATTTTGGCCATATCTGGAGTTCTAGAAGTCCAAATGAGCTGAGGTTTTTACACAAGAAAGCTGAGACAATTGCCTACAACTTTCATGTTTACAAGTGGCTCCAATTTGGACGTTATCAATGAAATTTTGGGCAGACAAGAGAAGATAAGGATTGTTACCAAGTCAAGAGTTGGCCACCCACTCATCAATTAGTCATCAAATCAATAGTTCCCAATTTTGGCCTATAAAAGGAGGCATTTGCCATGCATTCAGGCATCTTGGTCTCCAAATCAAGATCATGCTCTTGCTTTCTCTCTTTGTATTTTTTGTAATGTTTATGCTTTGCTTTCATTAATATCAAATTTATGCCTTTCATTTCCTTTCATTTACTTAGCTAACTCTTACCTTGTTTATGTTCTTATTTTGTTTATTTATTTTTCTTTCTTTTATTATGTTTAGCTAAGTTTATTATGTCAAGGTGAAAAGGTTACACTAATGGTGTAAGAATAAGTATAGTGTAAACTTAATATGGACTTTAATGTTTGATACTAATATGTTTTGTATTTGTTATCTTGTTCACTCTTTAATACTTTGCTTGTTAAATGACTAATCTTGATTTATGTTGTATAACACTTGGTACAACAAATGCTTGGCACTTTCATAGCCCATACTGTATGGTATAACCGACACCTAAGTTAAAACAATTTGCAAATTTCACAAAGCAAGGTATTCATCATTTAACTTCCATTAATCTATCCAGATAAACAAACTCTTATTAAATTTATATATATGCTCAATACCACTTAACAAGATATTAATAAACCTTTCTTTTGTGCTCAATGTATCAACACATAATTATGGGGCTTTTCTTGGAAGAAAACAAAATTTTTATTCTAATGTTTAAGGTTAACTTCCTTGGGTTGGGATTACTATTTTTGTCTTTTTTTTCATTTTTTTTAAATCTATATACATATAATTTAAAAACATCATGCATCTTTAACCCATGTAACGAGCTTTCAGCTAATGACTCCCAGACCAGTTGGTCTTAGGGCATTAGGTGTTAAGACACCCCTACGAGCTTAGTAACTCGGGTCGTAGATACTGATATGTAGATAGTGCAATGTTTGATTCCCTTAAGCTTGTCTCCTCAACCCATGTAACAAGCGTTGGGACAATAGCTCCCAAGTCAGTTGACTTTAGGGAATTAGGTGTTAAAACACCCCTTCGGGCTTAATTGCTTAGGTTAGGGAGGCTACGAAACCAAACTTATCTACATTTTTATTATCATCATTTTTTTTCTTTTTTTTTTCATGTTTTTTTTTAATTATGTACAATCCATTTCCCTTAGTTGTTACCTTTAACAAAAGAACATAAATAATGTAATAATCCAATATGCAACCCACAATCATCTGTTAAAGTGTGTGTGTGTAAATTAAGGTTTAAAAATACATGTTAAATAAGTATATGAGCAGAATTAAGTGGTAACAATATAAGAGTTTGTAAACCTAAATATTTCAGGAAGTATTATAATGGACCTTGTTAAGAATGATTACTAAGATGCGTCTGAAGAGTCACTTTAACAAAAGAACTCCTTTACTCTACCATCCTAGTAACAACAATTATACACATGCTTTATGAAATGAAAAACATTTTTTTTTATCAACTACTACCCTCTCCCCCCCAACCAAAACGAGACATTGTCCTCAATGTTCTAAGGTAGAAAGATAGAGTATAGAAGATATCACCTGAAATAATGAACACTGACAAAACCTGAAACACACTGAAACAAAAATAAGAAATAACAAAACACAATAACAAAACCAAAAGACACAAATTTTTACAAAAAAAAAAAAATTCAAATTGCAATTGTGATTGTGGCTCACATCTTCCCTTGGTTTTATGTCCAAGAACGACTTAAACGCCCTCTATGGGTCGGGGATAGGCTTCCCATCCAGTTTTCTTAAAAACTGGCAAACATGGTCTTTTTTTAGTCAGATTCCCAAGATTATGCCAAGCATGTTCTTTATGAAAATGGGTTCCTAAGTTTTGAATTGCACGATGCTTATCTTGACTATGATGAGACTTAAGAGTCAATAGAAGATTATCTAAAGACTCTCTGTGTTTTGAAATAAATCCCACATTTTGACAATTTTCACAGTTTTTACGAAATGCATGTGACTCCTTGAATATGGTAGGCCAGTAAAATCCACTCTGTAAGATTTCTACAATCCTCTTTTTTGACGGGAAATGATCCCCACATGCCTTAGAGTGACAAAATTTAATGAAATTACTTACCTCATTATCGGGAAAAAATCTTTGACATATTTGATTAGGACGATAATTGAATAAGTAAGGGTCAACCCAATAAAAGTTTTGCACGTTGCTCAAAAATTTTCTTTTGTCTTCAGTACTCTAGTGAGCTGGCAAAAAACCTGAAGCAAGAAAATTGATATTTTTAGCAAACCAAGGCATTGAACTAAGAGAAAGTAGACATTCATCAGGAAAAGAATAATTGATTGGTGTAATGTCGGGTGTCGAATCTGTTGTCACTTTTGATAAAAGATTCGCATCAACATTTTCAGTGCTTTTTTCATCATCGATGGCTTCCTGATTGGTCATGGCATGAGGAAATGAAAGTGCTGGCAGGGAATCAGTCTTTTCCTTGCAATATTCAGATTCAACCCCTTCCTTACCCTTAGAGATTGACTCATCATCTTTCTCACAAGGTTCAAGAGTGGGTTTTTTAATAACCTTACCACTACGAAGAGTGATGACTGATTTGACTTGATCCATGTGTTGACTTTCAGAACTACTTGCATTTGCATTGTATTGCCCCTTGGGATTTTGCTGTGGTTGAGATGGAAACTTACCTCTCTTGAAAATTGACAGCGGATGTGAATTTTGCAAGAGTATCTTTAAAATCTGTTATGCTTTGAGCAAGTTGAGTGTTGATTGTCTCTTGCTTTTCAATGAATGCATACAAAGTTTCCTCAAAATTTCTTGTAGAAGGTGGAGCATGAGGAGGTACATATCCATGATAATTTTGGAAATTATGGTGTGCTTGAAACTGTGGTTGTGAAGTTTTTGCATTGTCACTCTTCCAACTAAAATTTTGGTGATTTCTCCAACCAGGGTTGTATGTTTGCAAATATGGGTTATGATTGGGCCTTTCGTATGGGTTGTGGTTGGGCCTTTGGAAACTGTTTAAAGCATGGGCTTGTTCATGGAGACATTCCTTAAAAGAAGGCAAGGTTGGACAGTTACTAGTTAAGTGTTCATTTATTTCACATATTTGACATACAATGTTTTCAATAGATTTAAATTGACCACTCTTTTTCAATTCTAGTGCCTCGACTTTTCTAGCTAAAGATGCAAACTTGGCTTGAAGGTCATGATCTTACCTAAGGTTGTACATACCTCCACTAGATGTATGAGGTTGAGTTTTACTCGGTGCCTCACAAGTACCCGCGGTGTTCCAATTTTGAGCATTTTCAGCTAACAAGTCTAAGTACTCCATTGCTTCATCAGGGTCTTTATCTTCAAAAGTTTCATTGCACATCAATTCAACCATTTGCCTATCTTTAGGTGTTAACCCTTCATAGAAATGTGAAACCAATCTCCATGTTTCAAAACCATGATGAGGGCAAGTATTAAGCAAGTCTCGATACCTATCCCAACATTGGTAAAATATTTCTCCTGGTTTTTGAGTGAAAGTGGTGATTTGTCTTTTGAAAGAGTTTGTTCTATGAGATGGGAAAAACTTCTTCAAAAACTGTTGTTGCATTTCATCCCAAGCATGAATGGATCCTGTTCTTAAATTTTGTAGCCATGTTTTAGCTTTATCTTTTAATGAGAAAGGAAAAAGCTTTAATCTGATGGTGTTCATGCTACAATTTAAATTATTATATGTGTTGCAGACCTCTTCAAATTCCCTTAAATGCAAGTATGGATTTTCCAATTCTAAACCATGAAAAGAAGGTAAAAGTTGAATAATACCTGGTTTAAAATTAAAATGAGATGCATCGAGAGGAAAAACTATACATGATGGTGCACTTGTTCTTGTGGGATTCATGTGGTCTCTAAGTGTTCTAACACGATTATTCTCATTATTTTCATTATGAAGTGATTGATTATCTTCTTCGGCCATATTTTCTGAAAATGATGAGGATACCCTACAAAGTCTACCACTTGATGTACGTGACCACACTCTCATGCACGTGTAAGAATAGAATAAAATGAAAAAGAAAACAAAAGAAGAAGAAACAAGAGAGAAGAAACAAAGTTATATACAAGAAAAGTGAAAAGAGAAAATAAAATAAATACTATAATTTATACAAGAACTTACCTCCCCGGCAACGGCGCCAAAAACTTGACACGACGAAAAGATTATTGTCTTCTCCCAAGTGCAGGAGTGTCGAAGTAATAAATAACCCAGCAAGACCGGGGTCGAACCACAGGGAGGTTAATTGTACAAATTATAAATAACAACAACAATAATAATAATAATAACAACAACAACAATAACAACAACAACAATAATAATAATAATAATAACAATAATAATAATAATAACAACAAT
>NW_011500949.1:61700-67631 GCF_000495115.2 Populus euphratica | reverse complement strand
AAAAAGAAGAAGATGAAGATGAAGATGAGATGAAGATGAGAACTTTAAGATGCAATATTAATGTAAAGATTTAACAACGATAACAATAAATGTCAAGGTTAGAGGATCCACTAATGATATGTCAAACAAATATAGTATAAACTCTTATTATTGAATTGGAAACAACACACAAAGGAGGTTCCAATCAGATTATATAACGTCAAAATTAGAGCCAGTTGTAACCATCAAAGTTGTAGGAAATTGTCTCAGCTTTCTTGTGTAAAAAAGTCAGCTCATTTGGACTTCTAGAACTCCAGATATGGCCAAAATACCGAACAGTGCTCGGGCTGAAAGACAGATTCGGGCTTCTTTGTTGTTGCTGCAATTTGGACTTGATAATGGCCTTTTTAGATCTTGGGCTCCATATGAAAGTTGTAGGCCTATGTCTTACCTTTCCATCCATATAAATTGGACCTAAATCTGAGATCTGTAGCTCCAGATATGACCCAATTACCGAGCGGTGTTCCGGTTTGGATCGCACCGACATCTCTTTTCTAAGTTTGGCCATCTCTTTGCCTTTGCAATTTAAGTTCTTAAAGTCATCAATCAATATTTTCATTTATGTGATAGGCCTGCATTTAAAATGAACATTTACCATAAATTATAGGTATCTTATATTATTAGATACAAAATTAAAGGTATCTTATATTATTAAATAGACATTTACCACAAATTATAGGTATCTTATATTATTAGATATATTATTATAAAACATGCTTTAGTTAAGGAGTTATTGATACTTCAAGTGCAAAATGATGATATAAAATCATGATAAAAATGCACTTTTAAGTACTAATCACTGAGCTATGAAAGGAACTTGATTGTCCCTAGTAATCAAAGCGTTAAAACAATTTGCAAATTTCACAAAGCAAGGTATTCATCATTTAACTTCCATTAATCTATCCAGATAAACAAACTCTCATTAAATTTATATATCTGCTCAATACCACTTAACAAGATATTAATAAACCTTTCTTTTGTGCTCAATGTATCAACACATAATTATGGGGCTTTTCTTGGAAGAAAACAAAATTTTTGTTCTAATGTTTAAGGTTAACTTCCTTGGGTTGGGATTACTATTTTTGTCTTTTTTTTTTTAACTCTATATACATATACTTTAAAAACATCATGCATCTTTAACCCATGTAACGAGCTTTCATTATTATTATTATTATTATTATTATTATTATTATTATTATTATTATTATTATTATTGTTCTTGTTCTTGTTATTGTTGTTGTTATTGTTATTATTATTGTTATTGCTATTGTTGTTGTTTATAATTGTTGTTTATAATTTGTACAATTAACCTCCCTGTGGTTCGACCCCGGTCTTGTCGGGTTATTTATTTCTTCGACACTCATGCACTTGGGAGAAGACATCAATCTTTTAGTCGTGTCACCTACACCTTTCATATGGAGCTCAAGATCTAAAAAGGTCATTTTCAAGTCCAAATTATAGCAACAACAAAGAAGCCCGAATATGTCCTCCAGCTCGAGCACTATTCAGTATTTTGGCCATATCTGGAGTTCTAGAAGTCCAAATGAGTTGAAGTTTTTACACAAGAAAGCTGATATAATTATCTACAACTTTCATGTTTTCAAGTCGCTCCAATTTTGACGTTATCAATGACGTTTTGGGCAGACAAGAGAAGATAAGGATTGTCACCAAGTCAAAAGTTGGCCACCCACTCATCAATTAGTCGTCAAATCAATAGTTCCTAATTTTGGCCTATAAAAGGAGGCATTTGCCATGCATTTAGGCATCTTGGTCTCCAAATCAAGATCATGCTCTTGCTTTCTCTCTTTGTATTTTTTGTAATGTTTATGCTTTGCTTTCATTAATATCAAGTTTATGCCTTTCATTTCCTTTCATTTACTTAAATAACTTTTATCTTTTTTATGTTCTTGTTTTGTTTATTTATTTTTCTTTCTTTCATTATGTCTAGCTAAGTTTATTATGTCAAGGTGAAAAGGTTACACTAATGGTGTAAGAATAAGTATAGTGTAAACTTAATATGGATTTTAATGTTTGATACTTACATGTTTTGTATTTGTTATCTTGTTCACTCTTTAATACTTTGCTTGTTAAATGACTAATCTTGATTTATGTTGTATAACACTTGGTATAACAAATGCTTGGCACTTTCATAGCCAATACAGTATGATATAACCGACACCTAAGCTATGAAAGGAACTTGATTTGTTGTTAACATAAGTTATAATCATGAATGCTTCACGAGATTTACAAGTATTATCATTAATCGAATAAAATGACTAATGTAATCATGTTAACAATCTATCATCAGATTGGAACCTCCTTTATGTGTGGTTTCCAATTAAATAATAAGAGTTTATACTATACTTGTTTGACATACCATTAGTGGATCCTTTAACCTTGACATTTGTTATTATCATTGTTAAATCTTTACGTTAATATTTCATCTCAAAGTTCTCATCTTCATCTTCTTCTTTTTCTTTTTCTTTAGTATTATTATTATTATTACTACTACTACTACTACTACTACTACTACTACTATTATTATTATTATTATTATTATTATTATTGCTGTTATTACTATTATTGTTGTTGTTGTTGTTATTGTTGTTATATTATTGTTATTTATAATTTGTACAATTAACCTTCCTGTGGTTCGACCCAGGTCTTGCCTGGTTATTTATTACTTCAACACTCCTGCACTTGGGAGAAGACATCAATCTTTTCGTCGTGTCATTCATCAACCAATCCTTTCATTTACGTGATAGGCCTGCATTTAAAATGAACATTTACCACAAATTAAAGGTACATTATATTATTAGATAAATTAAAGGTATCTTATATTATTAGATATATTATTATAAAACATGCTTTAGTTAAGGAGTTATTGATACTTCAAGTGCAAAATGATAATATAAAACCTTGATAAAAATGCACTTTTAAGTACTAATCACACCCCTTAACCAGCTTATTACTAGTCCTTAGTAATCAAAGCGTCAAAATAGAAAAACAATTTGTAAATTCCACAAAGCAAGGTATTCATCATTTAACTTCCATCTAGCTAGACAAACTCTCGTTAAATTTATATACCTGCTCAATACCTCTTAACAAGATATTTATAAACCTTTATTTTGTGCTCAATGTATCAACACATAATTATGGGGCTTTTCTTAGAAGAAAACAAAATTTTTGTTCTAATGTCTAAGGTTAACTTTCTTGGGTTGAGATTGTTATTTTTGTCTTCTTTTTTTTTTAAATGTATATACATATTATTTAAAAACATCATGCATCTTTAACCCATGTAACTAGTTTTTAGCTAATGGCTCCTAGACTAGTTGGTCTTAGGGCATTAGGTGTTAAGACACCCCTACGAGCTTAGTAACTCGGGTCGCAGATACTGATATGTAGATAGTGCAATGTTTGATTCCCTTAAGCTTTTCTTCTCAACATCCCTTAAGCTTTTCTCCTCAACCCATGTAACAAGCGTTGGGCCAATAGCTCCCAAGTCAGTTGACTTTAGGGTATTAGGTGTTAAAACACCCATTCGGGCTTAATTGCTTAGGTTAGGGAGGCTACGAAACCAAACTTATCTACATTTTTATTATTATCATTTTTTTTCTTTTTTTATTTATTTATTTATTTTAATTATATACTATCCCTTTCCCTTAGTTGTTACCTTTAACAAAAGAACATAAATAATGTAATAATCCAATATGCAACCCACAATCATATGTTAAAGTGTGCGTGTGTAAATTAAGGTTTAAGAATACATGTTAAATAAGTATATGAGCAGAATTAAGTGATAACAATGCGAGAGTTTGTAAATTTGAATATTTCAAGAAATATTATAATAAACCTTGTTAAGAATGGTTACTAAGATGCGTCTCAAGAGTCATAAAAAGTTCTCCTTACTCTGTCATTATAGTAATAACAATTTTGCACGTGCTTTATGAAATAGAAAACATAGTTAGTTTTTCTTTTTTAGCTACTACCCTCTCTCCCCAACTAAAACGAGACATTGTCCTCAATGTTTAAAGGTAAAAAGATAGAGTATAGAAGATATCACCTGAAATAACGAACACTAACAAACCTGAAACACACTGAAACAAATATAAGTAACAATAAAACACAATAATAAAACCAAAAGACACAAAGATTTACAAATGAAGGCTCAAATCCAATCTAAGCTTTTTACGGCTTTCCTTAGTTGACCAATTTATACGGCTTCCCGTAGATGACCAATTTATGCGACTCATGGAAGGATCAATCACAGGAATGAAAGATTGTAGTTGGTCAATCAATTGTTCAGCAGTAGCAGCAGAGATTATGATTTGTCGTGCAGAAGATGTTAGAAATTCCTGTTCCACAGCATGATCAAGAAAAGACAATAACTTATCATAATAACCATTAACATTTAACAAACCTATGGGTTTATGGTGAATGTGTAGTTGGGCCCAAGAGGAAATATGAAAGATCTCTTCCAATATGCCTAGACCACTTGGTAAAGTAATGAAGGCATCAGCTTGGTTAAACATTGCATTCATTCGAGCTGACATTGTGGAGACCTGAAGTTCCTCTCTAATTGTTTTTCCAATGATGTCCCCTTGTGCTAAAGCTTCGGGGACGACCCCCAAAACTTGACTACCTCCTAAAAATGCAATTATTGACACACCTCCCATTAACCCAAGACTGCCTCCCCCATACACTAAATGAATCTTTCTCTCAGCTAGCACTTGACCAAGATGATTGGCTGATTCTAAAAACTCCATTTCTTTCTCAGGACTAGATCCACCGAAAACACAAATATTTCTTATATGATGACCTTAGGAACTTGCCATTTCTACACACTTTTGTATTTGTTGAATGTATGGGTTGAGTAAAAATGAAAGGAAGGAAAAGAGGGTTCTATAGATGAGAAATTAGAAAAGCAATCATATCACCTATATGTAGGTCAGCTAGAGTCTCACTCAGTCTCTCTCTCTCTCTTTATTTATTTATTTATTTACTTTTGAAAAAGCATGTGTATGTACAGGTAGTTGTGATTGTGGTTCACATCTTCCCTTGGTTTTACATCCAAGAACGGCTTAAACGCCCTCTATGGGTTGGGGATAGGCTTCCCATCCAGTTTTCTTAAAAACTAGCAAACAGGGTCTTTTTTAGTCAGATTCCCAAGACGCAAACAGGGTCTTTTTTACTTAAAAACTGGCAAACAGGGTCTTTTTTAGTCAGATTCCCAAGACTAAGTCGATCATGTTCTTTATGAAATAGTGGCCATAAATCATGAATTGCATGATGCACATCTCCACTAGGATGCGTCTCAAGAGTCAATAGAAGATTATCTAAAGACTCTTTACTGAGGCCATCCTTAATGAATTGTATTTTATCTTCACGATTTATAGATACCATTCTTAAAGAACAACATTGTGTATTACAAGTCCATCTAGCACATCGATGACAGACTTTCATTCATTTTGCACGACGTTTCTTTGCAAAAGTACTTTTACTTGTTCGAGGCATGTGTGAAATAAAAGAGTTAGAGGACTCACCTAATAATCGAACCTTTGTTTCAATTAACCAGCGAATATCTTCAGGAATTCCATGATTCATTAACAATCTCAATCTTGCACATCTAGCATGGTAAAGTTTTGTAATCGCATTCTGAGGTAGAGTAGTAAAAATACTTTTTCGATTTTTCAAGATTAGTGTCTATTTGCAAATGAGAATTGGAAGAGAGATTCAAATAATTGTACAAATATATACACAGATATCAGTTATTGTGGGAAATTGAAAGAACCGACTTAAGTCACGGAGTACCATTGTCCGCCATTTGACCGGGGTGAGAGAAACTAGCAAAAATCACTCAAAAAGAAACAAAAAAAACAATGTGAGAAAAAC
>NW_011500949.1:22490-61669 GCF_000495115.2 Populus euphratica | reverse complement strand
AATAATCAACCTTTATCTACAAGATCATTCAAAGCAGTTGATTCATTTTCACTAGGAAAATTACCAAAGTAAGTTTTCAAACGATGTCCATTTTCCTTAAAAACATTGTCATTAATTGAATTCTCAATATCACAGGCCCCATAAGGATTGCTCCATCTTGATCTTAGCTCTCTAAGGAATGCATAGAGTTGAGAATTATAAAACAAAATTTTTTGACCAGTATCAACTTTTTGACAATTTTCACAAGTTTTGCAGAATGCATGCGTGTCCTTGAACATGGTAGACCAATAAAATCCATTTTGAAAGATTTTTACAATTGTCTTTTTTGACGAGAAATAACTTCCACATGCTTCAGAATAACAAAGTTTAATGACACTACTTACCTCATTGTCGGGAATGAATCCTTGAAATATTTGATCAGGACAATATTTGAATAAGTTAGGGTCATCACAATAAAAATTCTTCACTTCGTTCAAAATTTTTTCTTTATCTTGGGTACTCCAATCAGCTGGAAAATCTCTTAAAGTAAGAAAATCGATATTTTTATCATACCAAGGCATTGGATTAAGAGAAAGTAAGGATTCATTAGGAAAGTAATCATCGATTGGTGTGATGTCAAATGTCGAATTTGTTGTCACTTTTGATAAAAGATCCGCATCAACAATTTTGATGCGTTTTTCATCCTTTTTATGTGTTTTTCATCCGTGATTTCTTCCTTAGAATAAATCATTTGCAATGTTTCATCCGTGATTTCTTCCTCAGAATAAACCATTTGCAAATCTTCAGATTCATCCAACTCATTTTTACTTAAAGTAGATTCAAGTTGATCATAAACTAATTCATCAATATGATCTACTTCTTGTAAATCATTATCTTCTCCAGGTTGCTTGCAAATGTTGAAAATATTCATCTCCAATGTTATGTTTCCAAATGATAGTTTCATCAGTCCATTCCTACAATTAATTAATGCGTTAGAAGTTGCAAGAAATGGACGTTCTAAAATAACAAGAAATGAATTACATGCTTCAACAGGTTGTGTGTCCAAGATAATAAAATCCACAGGATAAATGAATTTATCGACTTGTACTAACACATCTTCAATTATTCCTCTAGGCACTTTTACAGATCTATCAGCAAGTAAAAGAGATATAGAAGTTGGTTTTAACTCACCTAGATTGAGACTTTGAAAAACTGAATATGGAAGTAAATTCACACTAGCTCCAAGATCAAGTAAAGCTCTTTCAATTTTATGTTCTCCAATAAAGCAAGAAATTGTAGGATAACCAGGGTCTTTATATTTCAAAGCATTATTGTTCTGAAGAATATCACTTACTTGTTCGGCTAAAAAGGCTTTCTTTTTCACATTAAGTTTCCTCTTCACAGTGCATAGATCTTTTAAAAATTTAGCATAGGAAGGAACCTGTTTAATAGCATCCAGCAAAGGTATATTGATTCTTACCTGTGTGAAAGTTTCAAAAATTTTAGAGTTGTGATTGACTTTCCTTTGTTTGGTCATGGCTTGAGGAAATGGAAGTGCTGACGGAGAATCAATCTTTTCTTTGCAATTTTCAGATTCAACCCCTTCATTACCCTCAGAGATTGACTCATCATCTTTCTCATAAGGTTCAAGAGAGGGTTTTTCAATAACTTTACCACTGCGCAGAGTAGTGACTGATTTGACTTGATCTATGTGTTGGCTTGCGGAACTACTTGCATTTGCATTGTATTGCCCCTTGAGATTTTGTTGTGGTTGAGATGGAAATTTAACTTTCTCTTAGAAACTGAGAGCAAATGTTAATTTTGCAAAAGTATCTTTAAAATCAATCATGTTTTGAGCAAGTTGAGTATTGATTGTCTCTTGCTTTTCAATGAATGCATGCAATGTTTCCTCAAGATTTCTTCTAGGAGGTGGAGCATAAGGAGGTGCATATCCATAAGAATTTTGGAAATTGTGGTGTGCTTGAAACGGTGGTTGTGAAGTTTGTGCATTGTTGTTCTCACTCTTCCAACTGAAATTTAGGTGATTTCTCCAACCGGGGTTGTATGTTTGGGAGTATGGGTTGTGGTTAGCCCTTTGGAAATTGCTTAAAGCATGGGCTTGTTCATGGAGACATTCCTTAAAAGAAGGTAAGGTTGGACAGTCACTAGTTGAGTGTTCATTTGTTTCACAGATTTGACACACAATGTTTTCAACAGATTTTAATTGACCACTCTTTTTCAATTCCAGTGCCTCGACTTCTCTAGCTAAAGATGCAAACTTGGCTTGAAGGTCACGATCTTCCCTAAGGTTGTACATGCCTCCACTAGATGTGTGAGGTTGAGTTTTACTCGGTGCCTCATAAGTACCCGCAGTGT
Organism: Populus euphratica; assembly: GCF_000495115.2. Lineage (NCBI taxonomy): Eukaryota > Viridiplantae > Streptophyta > Magnoliopsida > Malpighiales > Salicaceae > Populus > Populus euphratica. The sequence continues at coordinate 59,314 of NW_011500949.1, read as the reverse complement.
CCCAATTTTGAGCATTTTTAGCTAACAAGTCTAAGCACTCCATTGCTTCATCCTGGTCTTTATCTTCAAAAGTTCCATTGCACATCAATTCAACCATTTGCCTATCTCTAGGTGTTAACCCTTCATAAAAATGTGAAACCAATCTCCATGTTTCAAAACCATAATGAGGGCAAGTACTAAGCAAGTCTCGATACCTATCCCAACATTGGTAAAATGTTTCTCCTGGGTTTTGAGTGAAAGTGGTGATTTGTCTCTTGAAAGAGTTTGTTCTATGAGATGGGAAAAACTTCTTTAAAAATTATTGTTGCATTTCATCCCAAGCACGAATGAATCCTGGTCTTAAATTTTGTAGCCATGTTTTAGCTTTATCTTTTAATGAAAAAGGGAAAAGCTTTAATATGATGGTGTTCATGCTACAATTTAAATTATTATATGTGTTGCAAACCTCCTCAAATTCCCTTAAATGCAAGTATGGATTTTCCAATTCTAAGCCATGAAAAGAAGGTAAAAGTTGAATAATACCTGGTTTAAAATTAAAATGAGATGCATCAGGAGGAAAAACTATGCATGATGGTGCACTTGTTCTTGTGGGATTCATGTGGTCTCTAAGTGTTCTAGCACGGTTATTCTCATTATTTTCATTATGAAGTGATTGATTATCTTCTTCGGCCATATTTTCTGAAAATGATGAGGATACCCTACAAAGTCTACCACTTGATGTACGTGACCATACTCTCATGCACGTGTAGGAATAAAATAAAAAAAGAAGAAGAAAGCAAAAGAAGGACTCAGTCGGTCTGGACCGTTACTTAGTGTTTTTATCATATCTGGAGTTATAAAACTAAAAGATATTATTCATACCTATAACCTTTATAAAGACATTAACTCCAAACTCCTAAGAGGTCAACAATAATTCTTTTGAGATTTCTATTCATAATTATCATAAAATATTTCTCTGAGTTTCTTACCATTTTCAGTCCCAATAATGTGATTATGCATGGGAATTATATTGAAATTCGACGTTTCTCATGCAAAGGGTCATACATTGATTTATTTGACACTTCTTTCTATTTTACATATAATATCACCCAATTTACAAAATTTTCTCATTCAAATTATTATTTTTACCTAATCAGGGAGTTTTCATAATTTATCGTTAATTAATATTTCATATACTATTTTATTACTTTAGCTTCTCTAAATTTTAAATTAATCTCCTGGAAATGTTCATCCTAATTTATAAGATTTTCTTTTTAATTTATCATTTTTCAATTAATAGCTACTCTATTTAACTTAGATTTATTTATTTTTGATTGAAGGTTTACAGGATAAATGTAATCTTCTTAGTGCTATATGCACCAATCTTCAAGGGATGATTGTGATCTTCCTAATGCTATATGCATTAATCTTCAAGGGATGAATGTGATATCCTTAATGCTATATGCACCACTCTCTAAGAAATAAACTTGATCTTCCTAGTATATATAACAATATCATCTAATCACCAATCTTTAATAAAAGAATTCTCATGCCTCGTCAAAAAATAATAATAAAAATTTAAAATTAATAATTATAATAACCACTTTTTAGTGAAGGGCTCTTAGGTCTTATGATAATGGTAGAAAAGTTACAGGCTCCCACTCTCCAAAAAACCTATAATTACTTAGAAACTTTTGAGTATAGGTTTACCCTATTCAGGTTCCACACAATCACTTAGGAATTTGTATAAATGATGGGTATGGTATCCAAATCTCTTAGAATTTTTCTAAGTGCATATTCTTGGCATTTTACATCTGAAATAATATCTTTTAGTATAAATGCATATTGTTTCTCTCTCTTGTTTTTTTTTACTTACAATCCCTTTTTATAAGAGTAAAACTTATCTCTCTACCCGAACTGAGAATTAATTAAAGTCTTTGCATATTGTTTTATCTCAAAGACTAAGTGTCTAATGATGAACCAAGATTTTATTAATATATCTTTACCAAAAAAATATCGGATCAAGAAAAACTTATGGTTATAAATTTTTTGGAACATAAACACACCTCAATGAAAACGTATTGGGTCTGATACTAATTAGACTCAGCTACGATTGAGCTTGGTAATGCGCCAATCCCGAAAACATAGATAAACTTGACAGCACGTCAAGCCCTAAATGTTGGGGGCTTAGCCTTAGGCATTGAGTTCAACGCTGGTTAGACCTAGCCTTAGATGGGCTTGGCAGCGCACCAAGTCTTGGGAATTAGATTTGACATTGGTTGGATCCGGCCACAGATGGAATTGACATGACACTAAGTCTGACACTCACCACCAGCCATGATTGGACTTGATAGTGCGCCAAGCCCCAAACATTGGGCCTAATATTGGCTAACCCAAGCCGTGATGGCTTGGCATTGTGCCTAGCCTAGACATATTGGGTCTACTGCTTGCTAGATTTAAGAGATGATTGGGTTTAACACCATCAATTCTATAAATTTATATATAAAATCATAGATGAATTACTTCTCAACAAATAGGCTTAATTAATCAACTCTATACTCCACCAAGACCATTAAATGTATTAAAGTCTTTCATGGTCAATCATTTCTCTATATTTTAGCTAGATAAAATGAGTGGAATAAAAATTCACAATGCAACTCAAAATATCACAATGATGAAGTTATACTCCAACCCCTTTTCTCCACAAAGGACATAAGTTATAGGCTATAAATACACCATGATATCTTTAGAACAAATGTTTATAATCTTTATTTTTTATTGGACATGTATTTTTATGAATTTCTTTCTAGAATATTATTATATTTTATCTCTCTAAAAAAATACCTATTTAAGCATCAGAGAGTCCACACCTTTACTAAAATAGACCTTTTACAAGCATTAACAACAAGCTATAAGTCATACATTATCTTGATATACTAAACACTAAGTATAAATTATTAATCACTTTAGATAAGGAATGAATAAACTTGTTAAAATTAATTGAATAACTGATTATTCAATTTGAGAATTCTATTTCTAAATTACTTGGATTTTTTAGGATATTATCTCTCCTCGAGCATGATTTAATGCTTCTTGAGATGCATATTAACTATGAACGATGACTGATAAATCTCAATATAAATCAATTGAATAGAGAACCGTCGCTGATAAAGGAAGGTAACATATCATTTGGCACCTAGAAAAAATAAAGCTTTCCGAAGCCAAGTGACTTGATAAAAGTATAAACAACTAACGCAGTAGTAATGACAAAGTATTTAAATCTCAATGAAGCTTGATTTCGTGTTCTAGACCGGACTGCTGATCTTTGACAGTCCCTTTTGCTTAAGAGCACCTGTGTTACTGGATGCACATGGACCCACCTTGAAGCACTTTCTTATGTTCAGAGGACTCTCTGATTTACCCTGATTTGCAATAACCGAGGTTTTAGCGGGCTTCCTCAGCTCAGAATTACAACTTTTCAAAGTCAAGGTTCTTTCATTCTTCCATTTGTTTCTCTTCCCAATTATCCCGTCATTGTCTGCAAGCAAATCCATGTAAAAACTACAAATCTGCAGTTGGAAAACTAGGTACACCTTGAAAGAAGTTCAATAGCGAGAAATATTTCAATTTAGAGGAATGATGTAAACAAGATACCAGGACTAGACCAGACTGCTCGAGGACGTAAAGCTGATTTGGCTCCAAGACTAAGTTTTCTATTCTCTCCAATACGTCTGTTGTCCTTCAATTTGCCTACAAGTAGTATTCTGTCAGTACTCATGGGCAACAATGTTTCTGCATCAAACACTGGCAGAACAGCACCATGTCTTAAATAATGTAAGAGAGAGTGAACCTTTGGATGCAGAACATGGCTGTGCTTTCAAGTTTCTGACGAAATAAGGCTTTGCAAATCTTGCCATTGAAGGTGAAGAATCACTTTGATTTTCTTCTTCTGCAAGAAGTTCAAGTAGATTTGAATTAACTCTGCAAGGCTGCAACCAACCACAAATATTTCATTTAGTTATACTATCTAGCGTCTAGCTAATACCTGAAGCGTGGGAACCACAACCTTCCACAGATAGAGATTCACTTTTAACCCTTAAAGAAGGCGTAGATACATGATCATTTGGGGGGGAGGATTCATCATCTTCTTCCTGTTTCCTCACCTTGATCTTTGGATACACTTGGAAATCCAAAAACAAAACATTCCACGTTAGGCAAAGCAGAATTTTTCACAAAGTTACGATGAATAGAACATAATTCTAGGACAATTAGAAGCCTACTTCTTTTGTGTAAATGTATGAACAATATTAGACTGCCCAATTTCAGTTTTCATCAACGGTAATGGAAATAAAAGAAAAGGCTTTTAAATGGTCACTTTGAGGCTGCGTTTTAAAATACGTCAGAATTGGAGTTCATGAGAAAGTAAAGAAAAGTAAACGCCAGCTTGGAAGACATCACCCTCACTGTTTGGACTTTGTTTTTTTTTTCGGATTCGAATTCAAATGTGATGTTTTTTCTGAAGTTGCCTCAAGGTTGGGGTTTGATTTTATTTAAAAGCAAGTAGTTGTTCACGAGGACCATGGCTAGACAACATTAATGCTTAGATAAGCTTGTGAAAAGTGAAATAGAAGCAAAGGGGTGCCAGAGGAAATGAAAATTAAAGTTTTTTTTGAATTATGTTTCCGTTGCTGCGAGGGAACACCCCCCCCTCCCCGCCCCCCGGGACCCTCCCCAAAACACCTGTGTTCCATAATATTTCTTTTGATGTTGGATCGTTTGAATTTGGGTTTATAATACAATCCACTGGCTAGCTTTGAACCCCTTGAATTTAGGTTTATAATACAATCCACTAGCTAGCTTTGAACCCCTTTTCTTTATATTTTTTTTGTTGCTTGAAAAAATAATCTTATCTTATATTCCTTTTAAGTTTAGAATGTGATTTTTTAAAATTGTTCAACTATGCATATAATGTAGTTTTTTTATAAAAAAATTATATTTTTTTTTAATATTAAAGCTTTTTAAGTATCGGTTTGTGTTTCTAATGAATCACAAACATGTGATAATTATTATTTATCTTGTTTTATATCAAAATAATTTATTTGGGTCTTAATTATGTTATCTTGATGTTTTTCTAAACTTGGAGGGTTGATCGAAGTATATAAAGTTGAATCAAACTATATATTGAGATCTTTTGGTAAAATGTAAATTAAGAATCTTTTAACTTGGCCTTTTGAAAAAATATGAAGTTATAAATCTCCTTTGTGAGTGGTAGACTTATTCCTTAACTTTGTATCTTTAAAGAGGTGAGTTTATTATTCGTTTCTGTATCCTTGTTGGATTTATATCTTAAAGTGGTGAGTGAAAATCATTATTTGTATGAGAAACCTGCAACTTTATGATTTCCATACCTTCATGGTAGTAAGTTGGTATCAAAGCTTTGGATTTACAACCATGGCTCTTTGTGAGTGTCATGTGCTAGAAGTCAAGAGGGACATTCGTGCTGTTAAAATGATGAAATGAGAAAGAAAATCTAGCAACTCTAAGAGTTTCTTAAACGATGTGAGAATTGAGACGATGATGATGATGATAAGAATAACATTGAAATTGGTTCCTCTATCAATAATGAAAAAGATGTTAATCCTTTCCATCATAAACCATGCCATAATGATAGTGACAATTCTTTTTCTTAACATAAAAAAAAAAGGAATATAAACCCTTATCTAAATTTTGATATGGGAGTTGATATTCCTAAAATTGAAAGGAAAATGCAATTTAAAGATTTCATTAATTGACTTCAAACTATTGAGAGGATTTTTTTTTATTTTAAAAGGTATCCTAATGATTAAAAAAAAAAGGAGAAAAGTTAAAGGCTTTTAAGCCCATAAAATATGCTTCTTTAAGTTGGGACAATCTTAAGAAGCAAAAGGCTCATGAGGGCAGAAGTAAGATCAAGTCTTGGGAGACGATGAAAATGGATATTAATAGGCGATCCTTATATGAACATTATCGACAAGTTACTGTTACCAATATAGACTAGTCGTAAAAGGGTATATAATGAAATTTGAATTGCTCATACTTAAATGCAATATTGTTGAACCTGAGGAGCAAATAATAACCCAATATTTTGGTGGATTAAAAAAAGAGTTTCTAATATGGTTCTATTGTAGCCTTATTAGACATTCAATGATGTTAGAAAACTCAACCTAAATGTGGTGAAGCAATAGAAAGAGGTTAAAAGGACTAGCTGGAAATCAAAATCTAAGAAGAGCTCTTCTATTAGGGGGTAATTCATTCTTAAAGAATAACAAAGTCTTTTATTTTTAAGGTTATGAAGAAGGGAAGTGTTGGGGTTGGTCCTAAAGTAGTTGGTTCCTCAAGTCCTAATTCAAAGAACTGTTTTAAGTGTTAATGACATGGATATATTGCTTCTAATTGTTCGAATCACAAAATTATTGTTATTATAAAGGAAGAGATAGCTAGCGAAGATAACTTACTAAATGAATCAAATCAAGAAGATGGAGTGTCTTATATTGATCAAGGTGAGTTACTTATCATTTCAAGAAGTTTGAGTGTTGTTCATGATGAGAGTGAAGATTGAGTTTGTTGCGACATTTTTTACACCTGTTGTAGTGCAAATTAAAAAGTTTGTGATGTGATTATTGATAGTTGTGCTTGAGCTAATATTGTATCTATTGATATGGTAAACAAGTTGTAGCTTAAAATAAAAGAACACCTTTAACCTTATAAATTGAGATGGCTAGAAAATAAACATGAACAAAAAATAATGAATATATGTCTTGTATCATTTTTTATTAAGAAAAAAGTATTCTAATTAGGTTTAGTATGATGTAATATATATGAATGCCTGTCATTTATTGTTTGGTCATCGATGACAATATGTAGAAAAGTTCAACATGATGGCTTTAAGAATACCTATTCTTTTTATAAAAGATGTTGTGAAGATTATATTAAGTCCTTTTAAATATGGACTTATTTTCAGATCTTCTAAAAGGGTGAAAACACTCATGGTTACTTGTTTTAAGATGGAAAACTTGTTAATAATGTTGAATTGGCTTATGCTATTGTTGTTTTTTAGAAAAATCCTTAAAAAAATTATTTACCCCATCAAGCTCAACATTTGCTTGATGAGTTATTTGATGTGATTCTTGAAGATATACCACATAGATTTCCTTTGATGAGAGATATTAAACATTGCATTAATTTCATTCGAGGTGTTTTGCTTCCAAACAAAGCATCCTATCGAACACGTCTTATCAAATATATAGAGTTATAAAGGCAGTATGATTTGGATGCCAATATAGATTAGATTTCCTAATCTACCTCTTCAGTGCTGGTCCCCACTTTGCCTCTCTAAACTAGCAAGCGTGATAGGGAAACCACTTCATTTGGATACTCTAACGTCTTCTATGACTCGGTTATCCTATGCCAGAGTGCTAGTTGAGACTGATTTGTTAGCTGATTTGTTAGCTGATTTGCCTGCAATGATTAACATCTCTCTGCCCAATGGTGCAACCATGACCCAGAAAGTGATATATGAATCGTTACCATACTTTTGCAAATAATGCAGAACCTTGGGGCACAACACCTCTTCCTGTGCCAACAATTCCAACCACAAACACAAAAAGTATGCTCAGCCAACTCCTACTCCTTCTGGGTGCTCTGATCCTTTAGCAAACATTAAAGCTGTTGAGAAACAACCTCTTTGGGAGGAGCCTTAAGGTGAGTCAAAGGTTGATCCAATGTCTGCAGAGGTCGCTGTGGCTAGGGAAGAGCACACAGGTCTTACTAATCGCAAGCAGGCCAAATTAGCTACACCTTCTGGTCCTATTGATGATCATCCTCCTGGTGCTCTTTCGGTTGTGCCTGAAGATGACACCACTGCTGACCTGCCTCCTATGAGGCAATATTTGACAAGGAGAAAAGCTGCAGCCACTTTTGGCCGCTCAGGGAAGGCCTCCTAGAAGTGTCATCCTTCCAACAGCTCCTCTTCAATTGAGACTATAGGCAACTCAGCCTTTGCTTCCTCATCCTCTTTATGATATTTCCCTGGTTTTGACTAAGGAACCTGTTCCTTATCCCTGTTTGGGTCTTTGCATGCTTTACTTTTATTGGCTTTATCTTTATATTGCTGCCTTTGTTAGCTTGTCTCTTGTGTGTTGCAGTTTTCCTGCCTGTCGCTATTCTGTTTTTTTCCAGCTTGTTAGACTGTTGGCCTCTTGGTCTGCTGTTGGGTTTTTCCTAGCTGCTCTTCTACTTTCTTGTAGTGCAGTTGCTTGGGTTTCTCCTTGCTGGTTTGTAGTTTTTTCTGTCGGATATTTTGCTTGATATTTTACTTGTTATGGCCTGCTAGTCAACAGTTGTTAGTTGCTGGCTGGCTATCAGCTGCAGTTTTGGCTTGTAGATTTTGAGGTGCGGAGGTGCTTTAAGTTTCTTGTGATGTGTTTCTGGGGAGGCTTGTTGTTTATCTGCTGGTTGAAATGGATCAAGTTGGCTTGTTGCCCATCTGCTGGGTTGGATAGTTCTCCTCATCTCTGTTGTGGTTGGCTTTTTGGGTTCTAAATAGCTGTATTTTGCTATGTTGGTCTGATGTATGTACTATTCTACTGTTTTAGGGAACCTGTTCCCTTTACTGATGTAGTCTTGCTGTTAGATTATTCAGGGAGCTTGTTCCCTTTGCTGATGTATGTTATGTAATACTAGTTTTCAGCCTGTTCTGCATGCTTGTCTTGCTGTTAGGTTGGTTTTTTATTTGTTCAAGGGAGCCTGTTCCTTTTTTTGATGTATGTATTGTACTGCTGGTTCCCAGCTTGTTTCGCAAGCTTGTCTTGCTATTTTTGATCTATAAAGGCAAGTCAATAAGTTGATTTTGAAGAACTTGGTAAAGAAAAGTAAAAGTCCATGTGTTGTGCCATCTGTTATTGTTCCAAAGAAGGGTGACTTGTGGAGAATATGTATTGATACTTAAATAGTAAATCAAATCACTATTGACTATCAATTTTTTATTTCTCGGCTAGAAGACTTACTATATCAGCTTTATGGTGCTACTATCTTTTCAAAGATTGATCTTAGAAATGACTACCATCATAACCAAATGAGAGTTGGTGATGAATAGGAAACAACCTTCAAAATAAGGGATGGACTTTTTGAATGGATGGTTATGCTATCTAGTCTTTATAATTCACCTATTGCTTTAATGTGGATGGCAAATGATATGTTTAAATCTTTTATTGGTAGATTTATTATTGTTTACTTTAATGATATTCTTACATATAATAAGGATAAAGAGAAGCATCTTAGTCACCTGCAAGCAATATTTCAGACTTTGAGGAGTTAAAAGTTCTACACTAATTTGAAAAAGTGTGAATTCTTCACTAATAACCTTGTTTTTTGGGTTTTTTGTTTTTTACCGAATGCATGAAGATGGATCCTAGAAAGATTAAAGCAATTCTTAGTTAGTCGTGTTCTCAAACTCTTCATGATATTCATAGTTTTTATGGCTTAATATCTTTTTTATTGGCATTTCATAAAAACTTTTAGCACTATTATTGTTCCAATCATTGAATGCTTGAAAGAAAGGAGTTTCAAATAGACTAATGAGTTAGAGAAGAGTTTTGAAGTTATGAAATAAAAGGAGACCAATGCGCTTATTCTTTGTCTACCTGATTTTCAAAAAGTTTTTGAAGTTAAATGTGATGTGATGCATTTAATGTTGTCATTAGTGATGTTCTTTGCCAAGAGATCAAACATATTGCTTTTTATAGTAAAAAGCTCAGTGATCGTAAAGGAAATATTCAGTTTATGACAAGAAGTTTTATGCCATTGTTTGTGTTTTGAACCATTGGTGTCAATATCTACCTCTAAAACCATTTGTGCTATTTTTTTTTATCATGAGGTTTTGAAATTTCTTAATAGCCAATAAAAACTTAATCAAAGACATGCAATTTGGGTTCAATTTATACAAACTTTCAATTTCTCTATAAAGCATAAATTTGGAGTTTATAATGTTATTGCTGATACTTTAAGTCGAAGACATTTGTTATTGATTAATATGCAAATGGAAGTGACATGTTTTGAAGTGTTAAAAGATCTTTACAAGTATAACAGTGATTTCGACAAGATATGGATTAAATGCTAAAGTGGTGTTTCCAAGCATTTTGTTATGATGGAAGGTTATCTTTTAAAAGAAAAATGTTTCTGTCTTCCTCAAGATTCTTTGAGGTAAGTCATTATCTTTAAAGCACATAATAGCGGACTTAGTGAACACTTTAGGAGAGATAAAACACTAGTTATTATCCAAGACAAATTTTTTTTGCCAAAGATGGAAAGAGATGTTACAAGGTTTATACAACGTTGTAGGACATACCATATTGCTAAATTGCATAGTTAGAATTTGTGTTTATACTCCTTGCTTCCAGTCACTAAAGCTCCCTGGAAAGATGTCAGCATAAATTTTATGCTAAGCTTGCCTAAAAGTTCAAGGAACAAATATTCGGGTTCGGGTATGGTGGTGGTTGAACGTTTCTCTAAAATGACACACTTTGTTCCATCTAGCAAAACATTTGATGCTACTAATATTGTTGATTTATACTTTAAGAAGATTATTAAACTTTATGACATTCCAAAAACAATAACTTTAAATTGAGATTTCAAGTTTATAAGTCCTTTTTAGCGTACATTTAAAGGAAATTTGGTACTATTTTTAATTTAGCACTACTCATCATCTATAAACTAAAGGGAAAACTAAATTCATCAATCAAAGTTTGGGAAGTTTTTTGAAAAGTTTGGTGAAAAAAGAATTTTAAAGATTGAGATGTTGTATTACCACAAGCTAAATTCACTTACAATCACTCTACTAGTTAAAATACTGGTTATAGTTGTAAAACTGAAAAAAAAATTAATTATCACAATAGTCATGGTTGTGATAAAAATAAATTGGGTAAAAATTATATGACGAGAGATATGATAAAATTTTGAAAAAGCAAGAAATGACCAAGTTGAAATTAGAATGGTTAAAATAAAATAATACAAGGAGGGTAAAATTGAAATGAATGCAAATAATTAGACAACTAAAACTAAATAAATAGAAGTAAAGAAAGATGGGGTTAAATACATAAATAATAAAAGTAAAATGAGAACAAATATCCACACCATAAAAACATAAATAATGTCTTTATTTCTTTTAAAATAGCCAGTTAAGCATTGGGCAAAAGAGGGAAGAAAAATTGCCCAAAACAAATCCACCAAAGCTCTTTATTCAAGGGTAATTTTAAAGAATTAGAGCAAGATACAAGGGTATTAAGGTAAGAAATTAAAGAAAATAAAAGCAAAGAGACCCTTATCTAGGAGGTGTCACGACAAAATAAGGAGAAAGAGGAGAGGAATATAAGCATGTTAGGGAAAGTTTTGATATTCAAACCTTCCATTTCCCTTTGTTGCTCAAGGTGATAAGCTTCTCCATAAACATTGATTATATAGTTTTGCATGTTTTGACATTTTGAAATGTTTTAGTATGATGTAAGTATTAATCCAAGTATTGGAAAAATCTTACTGAGTGAATTGATGATGGATTAGTGTTTAAATGAATAAAAATAAAAATAAAAAATATTAGGTAATATTTCAATTTAAGAAAAGTGAAAGAAAAATTTGTCTCTCTCTTTAAAAGGGGTTCTACATTTTAGGAGTTTTAGGAGGGAGAAATTATTGTTAAAAAAATGACATCAATTCTTTGTGTGGCAATGTTGTTAAGTACCTTAAAAGGGAATTCATACACCAGCTATAAAAAGAAAAAAGAAAGAGAAATTCACCCTTTGAAATGAGGGAGGTTCGACCATACCAATATTTTTAGGGGAAGTGAATTATTGTTAAGAAATCTTGATCTTTATATATTATTATCAGCAATTAATACTGGGGTAGTGGATTGATATAAAAAAAAGAGTTTGAAAGAAAATTTATTGATGGAGATTGATGATGAATACCAATACGATATTATTGTTGAGTAATTTAATGAGTAATGCATACATTAGTTATCTAAATTTTCAACAAAAATTCCCACCTGGATGGTATATTCGGCCAAAGAATAAAGAAATAGTAGAATTGTATAGTGAATTTTAATTTCATAATATGGTGTGTAAGAATCATGACAAATTGATTATTGACTTGGGGTGATAAGATGGTTAATGAAATTTAAAGAAAACATGTATTTTTTTAATTAAAAAAACTAATTGAGGTAGCTTAATTAACAAAATGATAGATGTTTGAGAAATCAATTACATGATAAATTAATGGGTCCTTGTTGTTACAGGAGAGGCAGTCGAGGGAGTGTCGAGATAGAATCTTGCCTATCATCCTCAAACTTTAGAGAGGTGCTCGACACCTCACTTTTTTTATATTCTGTTAAGAATTTCTAGATAAATTTTTTTTACTGTCTAATTATACAATTATCCAGTTTATGTGTTGACCAGTTTGCCATGTTTGATAGGACTAAATTATGCTGACCAATTTGCCCCTATTTGCTATTTGATAGGATTTGTGAGAATGGGTCAATTTGCCTTATGTGATGGAACTAGTGTGCTATTTCGGGCTATGAGTGTTGGTACCAAGATTTGGGTTGTCAATTAAAGTGTAGCCATAAAAATTCTTCTTGTTCTTTAATGATTTAATTAAGTTATTCGATAACTTAATTATGATAAAATATAGTAGTTTAATTAAATTTAGTAATTATTATGCTTTCCTTTATATCTGTTATGAAAAAAAAGGAGGTTAATTTATTTTAATATAAAATTAATTTTAAAGTCGACATCACTTGACAGATCTTAGTAGTTTAGAAAACTTTACTTTTCTATAAGTTTAAATTCATGTAATCTAATATGTAATTTAAAAAAAGAATATAATTATAAATTATATTTCATTCTTTGCTCTAGTTGCCATAAATGATAATGCAAATGATATGGTGTTTTTGAATGTCTATAAAAAAGGAGGGTTTGAGGAAAGGATGGATGTTGTTTTTGTTGATGATATTAATGATAGTGATGATTATTAAAATGAGAAAGCTTGATGATAATGATTTTTTCATTGAAATTTCAATTGTAAAAGTTTTTTTTTAAATATGTGATAAGATTATAATATTAGTTCGGTGGTAAAGTAGTAATTATTAGTTTGATGGTAAAGTTATAATATTTAGTTCTGAATTCCGACGTTGAATTTTTTGAATTAATTCATTTAAGCTCCAAAAACCTATCGAAACATTAAAACAAACTTCATTACTAAAAAAACACATCAATTATTATAAAAACAACCAAATAAAAACAATAAATACATATGTAAAATAAGAGACTTAATGACACTTTTGATGCACAATCATTAACAACAAATCAAGTTCCTTTCATAGCTCAGTTGTTGGTTATACCATACAGTATGAACTATAAAAGTGCCAAACATTTGTTGTACCAAGTGTTATACAACATAAATCAAGATTAGTCATTTAACAAGTAAAATATTAAAGAGTGAACAAGATAACAAATACAAAACATGTTAGTATCAAATATTAAAGTCCATATTAAGTTTACACTATACTTATTCTTACACCATTAGTGTAACCTTTTCACCTTGACATAATAAACTTAGCTAAACATAATGAAAGAAAGAAAAATAAATAAATAAAATAAGAACATAAATACGATAAGTGTTAACTAAGTAAAGCAAAGGAAATGAAAGACATAAACTTGATATTAATAAAAGCAAAGCATTAACATTACAAAAATTAGAAAGAGAGAAAGCAAGAGCATGATCTTGATCTGGAAACCAAGATGCCTAAATACATGGCAAATGCCTCCTTTTATAGGCCAAAATTGGGAACTATTGATTTGATGACTAATTGATAAGTGGGTGGCCAACTTTTGACTTGGTGACAATCCTTATCTTCTCTTGTCTGCCCAAAACATCATTGATAACGTCAAAATTGGAGCCAGTTGTAAACATGAAAGTTGTAGACAATTGTCTCAGATTTCTTGTGTAAAACATTCAGCTCATTTGGCTTTCTTGTGTAAAACATGCACTCATTTGAACTTCTAGAACTCCAGATATGGCCAAAATACCAAACAGTGCTCGGGCTGGAAGACAGATTCGGGCTTCTTTGTTGTTGCTACAATTTGGACTTGAAAATGGCCTTTTTAGATCTTGAGCTCCATATGAAAGTTATAGGCCTATGTCGTACCTTTTGATCCATATAAAGTAGACCAAATCTGAGATCTTCAGCTCCAGATATGACCCAATTACCGAATAGTGTTCCGATTTGGATTGCACCGACATCTCTTTTCTAAGTTTGACCATCTCTTTGTCCTTTCAATTTCAATTCTTAAATTCATCAATCAATCCTTTCATTTATGTGATAGGTATGCATTTAAAATGAACATTTACCATAAATTAAAGGTATCTTATATTATTGGATATATTATTATAAAGCATGCTTTAGTTAAGGAGTTATTGATACTTCAAGTGAAAATGATGATATAAAACCTTGATAAAAATACACTTTTAAGTATCAATCAATTAGTATTTGCAATCCGAGTTACTAAGCTCGTAGGGGTGTCTCAATACCTAATGCTCTAAGACCAACTGATATGAGAGTTATTAAATGAAAGTTCCTTACATGGGTTAAAGATGCATTGTGTTTTAAGTTATATGTATATATATTTTTTTAAAAGAAGAAGAAGAAAAACATCCTAACCGAAAGAAGTTAACCTTAAACATTAGAACAAAAAATTTGTTTTCTTCCAAGTAAAGCCCCATAACTATATGTTGATATATTGAGCATAAAAGAATTGTTTATTAATATCTTGTTTAAGAGGTATTGAGCAGATATATAAATTTAATAAGAGTTCGTTTATCCGGATAGATTAATGGAAGATGAATAATAAATACCTTGCTATATGGAATTTGCAAATTACTTTTCTATTTTAATGCTTTGATTACTAGGGATTAGTAATAAGCTGGTTAAGGGGTATGATTAGTACTTAAAAGTGTATTTTTATCAAGGTTTTATATCATCATTTTGCACTTGAAGTATTAATAACTCCTTCACTAAAACATGTTTTATAATAACATATCTAATAATATAAGATACCTTTAATTTGTGGTAAATGTTCATTTTAAATACAGGCATATCACATAAATGAAAAGATTAATTGACAAGTTTAAGAACTGAAATTGAAAGGACAAAGAGATGGCCAAACTTAGAAAATAGATGTTGGTACAATCCAAACCAGGACACTGTTGGGTAATTGGGTCATATATGGAGCTGTAGATCTCGGATTTAGGTCTACTTATATGGATGGAAAGGTAAGATATAGGCATACAACTTTCATGGGAGCCCAATATTTTAAAAGGTCATTTTCAAGTCTAAATTATAGCAATAACAAAGAAGTCCGAATCTGTCTTGCAACCCGAACACTGTTCAGTATTTGACCTATATTTGGAGTAATGACCTCTATTTTTTTTGGAAAGTTGAGACAATTTCCTACAACTTTCATGTTTCAAATGGTTCCAATTCTGACATTATCAATGATGTTTTGGGTAGACAAGAAAAGATAAGGATTGTCACCAAGTCAAAAGTTGGTCACCCACTCATCAATTAGTCATCAAATCAATAATTTTCAATTTTGGCCTATAAAATAAGGTATTTGCCATGTATTTAGGCATCTTGGTTTCCAGATCAAGATCATGTTTTTGCTTTCTCTCTTTGTATTTTTGTAATGCTTAAGTTTTATTTTCATTAATATCTTGTTTATGCTTTTTATTTCCTTTCTTTTATTTAGTTAACTTTTATCTTATTTATGTTCTTATCTTGTTTATTTATGTTTTTCTTTTTCATTATGTTTAACTAAGTTTATTATGTCAAGGTGAAAAGGTTACACTAATAGTGTAAGAATAAGCATATTGTAAACTCAATATGGACTTTAATATTTGATATTAACATATTTTGTATTTGTTGTCTTATTCACTCTTTAATACTTTGCTTGTTAAATGACTAATCTAGATTTATGTTGCATAACACTTGGTACAATAAATACTTGACAACATTTACAAGTATTAGCATTAATCGAATAAAATAACTAATGTAATTATGTTAACAATTTATAATCTGATTGGAACCTCCTTTGTATGTGGTTTCCAATTGACTAACAAGAGTTTATACTATACTTGTTTGATATACCATTAGTGGATTCTTTAACCTTGACATTTGTTGTTATCATTGTTTAATTCTTACATTGATCTTCCATCTTAAATTTCTTATCAACTTCTTCTTCTTCTTCTTATACTACTACTAACACTACTATTATTACTATTAGTAGTATTAATATTACTATTACTATTATTATCACTATCACTATTCTTGTTATTGTTATTGTTATCTATAATTTATACAATTAACCTCCCTATGGTTCAATCCCAGTCTTGTTGGGTTATTTATTACTTCAATACTTCTACATTTGAGAGAAGACATCAATCTTTTGGTCGTGTCACAAAGTAAGAAATGACCTAACTATAGGATGATCAAGATAATTTTCTTATTTTTTAAAGGTAAAGGCACCACTTAAACTTGATAACTTGACGTCTTTCTTTTTCCTTTGAATTTTTTATATATAATTTCATCATTTAACATTAGATTTTATTGGGTTTTTTTTATTACTATTACTATTACTATTCTTGATATTGTGATTGTTATTGTTGTATTATTGTTATCTATAATTTGTACAATTAACTTTTCTGTGGTTCGATTCCAGTATTGCTGAGTTATTTATTACTTCAACATTCCTGTATTTGGGAGAAGGTATCAATCTTTTGGTCGTATCACAAAGTAAGAAATGACCTAACTTTAGAATGATCAAGATAATTTTCTTATTTTTTAAAGGTAAAGGCACCACTTAAGCTTGATAGCTTGGCGTCTTTCTTTTTTCCTTTGAATTTTTTATATATAATTTTATCATTTAACATTAGATTTTATTGTTTTTTTTTTAATTTTCTCCTTTAATATTTTTTTATTTTAAATTGATTTTCATAATTTCTTTTGATTTTTTTTATAAAGTTATTACAATCTCAAACAAATGTCCTCGTACTTAGTTTTGAATGTGTCTATTTTTGTTATCGTATAATTAAATAAAAAATAATTTTAAAAAATAAAGTTTTTAAATTCAATGGAGTCCATAATTCCAATAATGAGTTTAATGAGTTAAGTCACGAAACCTAGATCAGCCTAATATATCATTGTCTTAATTTTTTTAAAATATCATCTTAAAGATTTTTTTTAAATTAAATAATTTTTTTATTGATACTTCAAGTTATCTTTAAAACTATTAAGATATTAAATTACATTAAAATAACTCTTATTTATATTGTTTAAATTAAAAGCAAAAGTATGTAATAAGTTATGTTAAAATAATGTAGAATTGATTCACCTAAGCAAATTCAATTACATTATAAAATATTTTTTTATATAACTTAAATATTATTTTGTATTTTTTAAATAATTAGTCACATCATATTTAGGTAAATAATAAGTTAGTTTTTTTGGACTAGTTTAGAATTAGTAAAAATCTATTTAGTAGTGTTGTTATGGTTGCTTTTAAATAATTTTTCATATTAAAATACATGTTAATAATATTTTTTATTTTTTTAAAATTATTTTTTATATTATTACATTAAAATGATATAAAATATATAAAATATATTTTTTAAAAAATATGGTTTGCAATTAGTTTTCGAATAGTAATTACATGTAGAGGTGCCGTCAAATCGAGATTTTAGCCTTATTGTCATTTTCTGGATAATCCTCCAGATTCCCTTGTTATTTCATTAATTCCAAGGATATTAGGGTAAATTGGCAGGACAAGGCAGTAGCAAAAGCTGAGCCTGGAACACATAAAACCCTTAATCAACGCGAAACCCTGCTGCCGCTGCTGGTACTACTGGTGCTGCTTACCTGTCATCGACCATGGCTTCGCAGTCACGAAGAGGCGGACTCTCACTCCCGGACCGGCGAGGATCTTCAAAGCAGGAACCAAACATCCTGGCTAAAATCAACAATACTCAAATCGTATCTAAAGGAAAGCAAGCAGCCTCCGACGCCGTTTTTGTCGCCAAAAAGCTCCTTAAAAGCACAGGCAAGGCCGCCTGGATTGCGGGGACCACTTTCTTAATCCTGGCCGTTCCTTTGATTATCGAGATGGACCGTGAGCAGCAACTCAATGAGCTCGAACTCCAGCAGCAAAGCCTTCTTGGTGCCCCGCCCGTTGGCCCTGCTCCACCCAAGTAGATCCGATCCGGTTAGAGATTGTTATTGTATGCTGTGTGTCATTTTTAGTCTCTGTTTAGGAATTTGGATTTACAGCTTTAGTAATTGATGTATGTTGATTCTCTCTCTTTAAACTGAATGTCTGGGTTTTGAATGCAACGATAAAGCGGGTCTTGGTGATTAATTAGGCTTAATTTCCGTGAAAGTTTGGGTTTTCTGTGATATTTGAATGAATTTTTATTTGGGACTTTTGTTGTTTGATTTGATTCCTAGGTTTATCATCATTGGTCACATAATCTAGTTAATAATCAAGTCAGAAAGCAAAACCTAGCGGGTTACGATGAATGACGAGGATAAGCTAGTCTTAGGTTTTTGGTAGAATTCATTGAGGCAGCTTTCGTTCATGGTTTAGTAAAGCTATCTGTCTGTGGTTATCGCATTCTTGATGATTTTAATCCTCCCGAGGCTTGTCTATAAGAATTTGAGATTTGAGAATCGTGGACACAGGGAAGTGCGAGCCCAGGCTAACCAGGTGGATTGTTGTTACTTTCTCTGGATAGGGTTTCAGGGGATGGGGATACTTTTTGGTTCCTGGTGGTGCTAAACAGCCATTGGTGTTTTTTTAAATGCTGAGTTAGGCTCTTGGTGTGCAGTTTTGGGACGTTCAGCCTTAAAACTGTTTTGATGCTAGTACAGCGTTAACATGCAGCTGCGTTGTTTGTAGAGTTCTAGTATGGCTACTCTGATTCACCAATATGAATCATGGTGTATTTGGCACTGTCCTTTAAAGAGTGTTTTTTAAAAAAATTAATTTTTTTATTTTAAATTAATATGTTTTTAAATTTTTTAAATTATTTTAATATACTAATTTTAAAAATAATTTTTTAAAAATAAAAATATATTATTGATATATTTTTTTAAATAAAAAACACTTTAAAAAATAATTATAATAATGTTTTTAAATATTCATTAAGTAAACAAACTGGATAATTTCTTTTTCATATTAAAATGATGCTGTGATTTGACTCTCACCAGCTTGGGGACTGTAATGTGACGATACAATTGTTGGTTTCCTAAGATAAATATATACAGTGAAAATGATAAATTTAAAAATTTAAAATATTTTAAAATTTTTAAAGGTTTTGTTAAATAAATTTAAAGTTGTTTAGGATTTATATTTAAAGATTATATATTTATTTTGACTTTAAATATTTACTTCAAGCTTTTCTTTCAAGAAATGAATTGCTGTATCTTTGAGTGTTAATTCTTTTCTGTTATATTTTAGGTGTTTTTATACTGTTTTATATTTATAAAAAAATAAGTATCATAACTTTCTATTTATAGAAAAACCTAAGAAACCATAGAAATAATAAAATAACAATTTGTCCCTTAAATATTATTACATACATTATTTTAAGCTAATTTTATAAATTTATTCAATCAAGTTCTTACTTAATTGTTTCTAGGTCTAGAATTGCAATTCCTTATATTAATTACATGTTATTCTTTAAATTTTAAAATTTATCTATAATTAATACATACTTCATTAATCATCTTATTTTAATTCCTGACAAGTAATTTTTACGTGTGCGATCTCTTAAGTTCTTTAATAAGTTGCTCAAAATATAAATCATAATTTTAAATAAAATATAATTAATTAAATTAATATATTATTAATTCAATAATATGAATGTATTTTTACTAAAGTATATAATAGGTCTCATTTTTTGCATTAACACAACTCTAATTCTAGCCTTAGAAGCATCATACTGTATCTTAAATATCTTAACAAAATTTGGAAGTGCTAAAAGAAGAGTAGTGCATAACTTCTTTTCAATCAACTTAAAAGACTTTTGTGCATTTTTACTTCATCAAAACTCACTTTTAATTTTTTTCAAACATTCAGTCAAAGGTTCAACAATATAATTGAAGTTCTTCAAAAATCATCAATAAAATATAGTTAAACCATTGGAACTCCTTATATCAATAATACTAGCAGGTTTCAACCAATATTTAATTGCTTTTATTGTTTGCTTTGTCAACCTTAACCCCACTACTAGAAATTATATAACCAAGAAACAAAACACTTTCTTGATAGAAATGACACTTCTTTAGTTTCCTATACAATTTAGCATCACACAAAGTTTCAAATACAACTATAAAATACTCCACATGATTATCATTACACATAAAAAAATACAACAATAGACAATCGAATATGCTTTATCAAAACATGATTCATATGTCATATAAATATACTAGGTGCATTAAATAGCCCAAATAGTATTACCATATATTCATACAACTTGTATTTAGTTTTAAATGTTGTTTTCTATTCATTTCTCTTTTTCATCATAATTTGATGATAACCGCTCATCAAATCAATTCTAGAAATTAATGTAGCACCTTACAACTCGTCAAGCATATCATTAAGTCCAAGTATAGAAAATCGATGCTTAACTATTATTTTGTTGATTGTATGGCCTTTTACACACATATCCACATGGAACCATCTTTCTTTAGCATAAGCAAGGTTAACATGAAATATAGACTAAGTGACTCTTGCATATAGCCATTCTCTAAGAGCTCACCAACCTGATTGAATCTCTCTTGCTTCATTTAGATAACATTTATATGTTAGTCTGTTAGGAAATGAAGCTCTTGACACCAAGTCAATTTGATGCTCAATCCTATAAATATGCTGTAAACCTTTAGGTAATTTTTCTAGAAACACATCCAAAAACTCCTTAAGCAACTTTATAATTTGTCTTGGTAATTTCACATGCTCTACTTGTAATAATAGTTTCACCTCAACCATGAAAATAACCCTGATTGAAGCTGATGCTTGCTCGATGTCTTTTTTTTTTTATGGCTAACATAAGCCTTTTACTCTATTTCACCTCCTTTTGTTGACTTCACAATTGATCCTTTCTAACTTGCTGAAAATTTAATGGCAACAAATTTAACTTTTTCCTCTTCAGCATGAATGTGTAAGTATTTTTTCATCCATTGTAGGTCACTTCTTTATTAAATTGCCATGGATGCTTTAATAAAACATAGTTAGCTGACATCAAAGCCACATTACACAAAACCTCATCATAATAGGTTTTGATGGGGAAAAAAACACATAAACCTGCTTTGTCACTCGAATCTCTCTATACTCGTTAAGCCACTGTAAACTATACCATTTAAGATGTGGAACAATAGCTAAACTATATTTCTCTACCAATGTAGTGTACGCAACATTAATGCAACTTTTATTGTCAATAATCATTCCATACACCTTAACTTGAATTTGACATCTCATATGAAAGATGTTCTCACTTTGTTCTTTATTAATGTCAACTTGTGCATTCAAAATCCACTGCACTACTAACAAATCTCCTTTTGCTAGTTCAAAATCTTCTCTTTACTCATCCTCTTCTATCTCACCATCAACTTCAATTTCAAACTCATCCTTACTAATCAACTCCCCATGTTTTCTATGCACCACCATAACTCTCACATTTAGAGGCAATATGCCTACGCTATAAACATTTGAAACATTTAATGTCTTGCAACCTATTAAGATGTTGAGGTTCAATCACCTTTTCTTTATCTTTTGTAGAGTCTGAACTTGTACTCCCCTCACTAAACCCCATTTTCTCATCTCATTTGGATGTATTCCATGTTTATAAAGATGAGAAAATAGGTTTTGAAGCATTCAATGCTTTTATTGCATTACCATTCATTCATTAGTATACTCATACCAATCAAACATCTTTTTAACCTTCTAATCCCACTCCAAGCACTGTTCATGTTAGCTACTACCTCTAATTGACAGAACTTTAAGTTTAATTCCACTATGAGGCTGATTATTCTGCCTTCTCAGTCTACCCCTTTCATCAGCCCCATCATCCTCATTTGACTCCAATTTAGCCTCTATGATAGTATTTCATTGCACCTTATAAGCTTGCATTCGTTACGGTTGAAAATTGTTCATTTGTATTATTTATAAAGTATATCAATTCTTCTAGAATCTTGTCATAAGATCATTATAACCCAATAAGTTGTGCTTATCCAAACTAATACCCCTTAAAACTTCATCTCTTTCTCCAGCTATAGTATATTAATTTCCTACAATTCACACAAATTCAATGAAGAATATGAACATCTATCACAATCAACAAGGGAAAACTCATTTCAATCCAAATCCAAGTCAAATAAAACAATTTGTTTTAATCTATAGTCATTGATATTTTTTTTAACCTAAGTTATCCACATACAAAATCCTAAATCAGTTTTAAAACCTTGGCTCTGATACCAAAATGATATGCCTTAACTTCCTAGCCTGTACAAACTAGTAATATGATATGAAGATGAAGGAAGGTAGGTTTAGTTATATCATTTTTTTCTTATGGTATTTGACATGACCAAAAAATTGACACGTTCTGAACTTGAAATCCACCTAGATTAGTCTTGTTTTCACATGCAATGGATGACTTCAAATTCGGGTTCAAATTTATCTACTATTCTGACGTAAACATCATCAATTTCTTAACTTATTTGCATTATCAACCCAAATTCAAGTAGTCCAGCATCAAAAGAACCATTAAGGGCTCTTCCCATCTTTAAGCTCCAATTGTAGGCAAATAAGCACCCTTGAACCAATTTGAAACTGATTGCCAAATTTTAACTCCGACGCAGCTTCAATCATTCCAATCTGACTCGTCAAGGTCCTTTGTAGTTGTTTAGCTCTCGCTCTTGTCATTGGACCATCTGAATCCTCTTGCATATTTGATTTACCTTTACGAGATGGATTATCATTCCCATGATGCACATCATCAGCCCCGGGTTGATAATGATTTGTCCTCAAATCATAATCGTCGTCATCATCCAAGTATGGGGTCAAGTCTTTCACATTAAAAGTAGCTGATACATTGTAATCACCAGGAAGATCTACCTTATACGTATTATCATTCACCTTCTCTATAATCCGAAATGGACCATCAGCTCTTAGCATCAACTTGGACTTGTGTTTGCTTGGAAATCTGCCCTTACTAAGATGAATCCAAACAAGATCACCAGGTTCAAACCTAACCATTTTCCGCCCCTTGTTAGCTTGTTTAACATACTTTGTTGTTTTCTCCTCAATATGTAATCGAACCTGCTCATGTAGTTTCTTCATCAATTCTGCCTTTCTAATTCCATCCATAGATGTCCTCTCATCAATTGGAATATGAACAAGATCAATAGGAACACAAGGATTAAAGCCATACACGACCTCAAATGGTGAAAATTTTGTAGCCCCATGCACACTACGATTATATGCAAACTCCACAATAGGCAAACAAGTATCCCAACTCTTCAAATTCTTATATATAACAGCTCGTAACAAAGAAGATAAAGTTCGGTTTACTACCTCAGTTTGTCCATCAGTTTATGGATGACATGCCGTACTGAAAAGTAACTTCGTTCCTAGCTTCCTCCAAAGAGTCTTCCAAAAGTAGCTTAAGAACTTTGTATCACGATCAGAGACAATGCTTTTAGGAACTCCATGCAAACGAACAATCTCTTGAAAGAACAAATCAACTACATGTACAACATCGTCAGTTTTGTTGCAAGGAATGAAATGGGACATTTTGGAGAATCGATCAACCACAACCATTATTGAATCCTTTCCACGCTGTGTCCTCGGTAACCCCAGTACAAAGTCCATGCTAACATCCATCCACGGTTGCTCTGGAATAGGCAACGACATATACAGCCCATATGCATTCTCTTTACCCTTAGCTTTCTTGCAAATAGCACATCTCTCAATCACCTTGTGCACATCCCGTAACATGCTAAGCCAAAAGAAATGTTCTTTCAGCAACTCATAAGTCTTCTTCTCCCCAAAATGACCACTAAGACCACCACCATGAGCCTCTCGCACAAGCAACTCCCGTAATGAACCTGAAGGAATACACATTCTGCCCATTTTGAACAAGTAACCTTCATGCATAAAGAACCCATCACAAGCTCCCTTTGCACATTCGGTAACCACATTAGCAAAGTAGGAATCATTAGCGTATTGATCCTTCACTTGTTCAAAACCCATCAGCCTCGCATTCAACATAGAGATCAGTGCATACCTCCTAGAAAGAGCATCAACAACCACATTAACTTGCCCTTTCTTGTACTTTATGACATAAGGAAATGACTCCATAAACTCCACCCATTTAGCATGTCTTCGATTCAGCTTGCTTTGCCCCTTAAGATACTTTAAGGATTCATGATCAGTATGAATAACGAATTCTTTTGGCAACAAGTAGTGCTGCCATACCTCCAGAGCTCGAATCAAAGCATAGAACTCCTTGTCATAAATAGAGTAGTTCAAACGTGCTCCATTTAACTTTTCACTGAAGAATGCAATCGACCTCTTTTCTTGCATCAAAACAGCCCCAATTCCAACTCCAGAAGCATCACACTCTATTTCAAATGTTTTAGCAAAGTCTGGAAGTGCTAAAACTGGAGCAGTACACAACTTTTCTTTAATTAGCTCAAAAGCTTTCTGAGCATCTGCACTCCATCTAAACTCGTTTCCTTTTTTCAAGCATTCTGTCATAGGAGCAACAATAGAGCTGAAATCTTTCACAAATCGCCTGTAGAAAGAAGCTAAACCATGAAAACTCCTCACATCAGCGATACTAGCAGGTTTTGGCCAGTCCCGAATTGCCTCAATTTTCTCCTCATCAACCTTAACTCCCTCAGTAGAGATAATATATCCAAGAAAGATGACACTTTCTTTACAAAAGTAACACTTTGTGAGTTTCCCATACAACTTAGAATCTCGCAAAGTTTCAAACACAACTCTAAGATGCTTCACATGATCATCAAAGGTCTTGCTATACACCAGGATATCATCAAAATATACTACAACAAACAGCCCAATATACTTCCTCAAAACATGATTCATAAGCCTCATAAATGTACTAGGCGCATTAGATAACCCAAACGACATTACCATCCATTCATATAACCCCTATTTAGTTTTAAATGCTGTTTTCCATTCATCTCCCTCTTTCATTCTAATTTGGTGATAACCACTCATCAAATCGACTTTAGAAAACAATGCAGCGTCATGCAACTCATCAAGCAAATCATCAAGTCTGGGTATAGGAAATCGATACTTAACTGTTATTTTGTTGATAGCACGACTGTCCATACACATCCTCATGGTACCATCTTTCTTTGGTACAAGCAAAGTAGGTACGGAACATGGACTAAGTGATTCTCGAACATAGCCCTTCTCTACAAGCTCACCAACCTGCCTTTGAATCTCTTTTGCTTCCGCTGGATTACATCTGTATGCTGGTCTATTAGGAAGTGAAGCTCCCGGCACCAAATCAATTTGATGCTCAATTCCACGAATAGGCGGTAACCCTTTAGGTAATTCATCTGGAAACACATCTTTAAATTCTTCTAGCAATTCCTTAATCTGTGTTGGTAAGTCCACTCCTTCTACTTGTAGCAATTGCTTTGCCCAGATCATGAAAACAACCCCCGTCGAAGCTAATGCCTGTTTGATATCGCCTTTTTTGGCTAACAACAGCCCCTTACGTGATTGCACCTCCTTTTATTGGCTTCGTAACTGATCCTCTCTAACCTGTTGAGAACTCAATGGTAACAAGTTCACCTTTTTTCCATTCAGCATGAAAGAATAAGTGTTCTTTCGTCCATTGTAGGTCACATCCTTATCAAACTGCCATGGACGACCCAATAACAAATGGCTAGCTGACATCGGCGCAACGTCACACAAAATCTCGTCATGATAGGTTTTAATGGAAAAGGGCACAAGAACTTTCTTTGTCACCCGAATCTCCCCATTCTCATTCAGCCATCGCAAACTATACGGTCTGGGATGTGGAATGGTAGTTAAACCTAATTTCTCCACCAAGGTAGTTGACGCAACATTAGTGCAACTTCCATTATCAATGATCATCCCACACACCTTATCTCGAATTTGACATCGCGTATGAAAGATGTTCTCACATTGCTCAGCACTAACATCAACTTGTGCATTTAGAACCCGTTGCACAACCAACAAATCTCCCTTCACTGGTTCGAAATCCTCTTCTTGTTCCATTTGTGCCTCATCTTCATCTTCAGTTTCAGCCTCATCTCCACTAATCAGCTCTTCATGATCCCCATGCAATATCATTACCCTTTTATTTGGACATTCTGAAGCAATGTGCCCATGTCCTAAGCACTTGAAGCACTTGATGTCTCGTGACCTCCTTGGATGTGGAGGTTCTGTCACCTTCTCCTTTCCCTTTAAAGAATCAAAACTGGTATTCCCCTTGCTGACCTCCACCTTCTCATCTTGTTTAGGTGTGCTCCATGTTCGAGTAGGTGTAGATCTGTCCCTTGTCGTACTTGATGTAGTTACATTAGTTCGGACACCTCCTCGTTTCTGCTGCCTCTCTACACGACTTGCAAGCTTTATAACATCCTCAAGGAAGATGTACGGTTGCAATTCAACCACATTAGCTATATCCTTCCTCAACCCTCCAAGAAATCTAGCTATTGTTTGTTTTTGGGGTTCCATCAATTCACATCGAATTTGTAGCAACTCAAACTCTTTCACATACTCTTCCACGCTTAAAGATCCTTGTCGCAAAGTCTGAAGTCTGATGTATAGCTCTTGTTTATAGTAATCAGGAACAAATCTCTTCTTCATCACTCTTTTCATAGTTGCCCACGTTCTAATCTCCTCTTCTCCATCCCTTCTTCTCTGAATCTTTAAGTTTTCCCACCATAAAAGAGCATAATCTGTAAACTCAAGTGCTGCCACCTTGCACTTCCTTTCTTCAGAATATTCATACCATTCGAACACCTTTTCAACCTTCTGAATCCATTCCAAGTATTCCTCGGGTGAACTACTTCCTCGAAATGGTGGAATCTTAAGTTTGAGACCACTAGGAGGATTATTATTCTGTCTTCTTGGTCTGCCCCTGTCGTCGCCCTCATCATCCCCATTTGGATCTCCATCAGCTTCTACAAAATCATTTTGTGGCACCCTAAGTGCTTGCCTCTGCTGGGGTTGCAAATTATTTCTTTGCATCATTTGCATGAGGGTATGCAACTATTCACGAATTCTGGTCATTTCATCCTGAATCTCAGCATGAGATCGTTGTAATCCCATAACCTGTGCCTGTTCTAAACTTAACCCTCTTGGCAAATCTTCTTTATCTGCAGCCATAATTAAGTTTATCAACCTCAATTCCTGCAAGCCTTTCTTCTATTTCTGGCTCCTGCCTTAGATCGCAACTGATGCTCTGATACCAGATGTTGTGCCGTGAATGATTCAAAAATCGGCAACAATGAATCTGACGAAAATGGATGAAGGATGGGTCTGGTTGTATTTTTTTTCTTTTGGTGTTTAGGCTAGATTATAGTATTTTTTAAGGTAAATAAAATGGAGGATAAACTAGAGTGATACTTTGATAAGTCAATCTGGACGCCACAAAGATCAATCTAGGATTTTGACGCCACACTCTTTGTGATTGAAGAGTGATAAGTCAGGTAGGGTTCTTCACAAATCAATTTGGAAGAATAACTCTTAATTCTCGGAATTAAGTTCAAATATTGGCCAAAAGTTGTTTATTACATATTCTGATGCCATATTTATAATGGAACATCCCTCCACACTTAGGAAAATTCAACATGATAGAAATCAAGCCCAAAACTTGGACTTTGACAAAGTAACCAGACAAATTACACTAGCACACATTTTCTGACTTTAATTGAAACATAAACAGACCGAATTTAAAATGGCTATAACTTCTTGCATAAAAGTCCAATGCAATCATGGTTGGACAATCTAGAAAGATCATGTTCTGAACTTGAAATCCACCTAGATTAGTCTTGTTTTCACATGCAATGGATGACTTCAAATTCGGGTTCAAATTTATCTACTGTTCTGACGTAAACAACATCAATTTCTTAACTTATTTGCATTATCAACCCAAATTCAAGTAGTCCAGCATCAAAAGAACCATTAAGGGCTCTTCCCATCTTTAAGCTCCAATTGTAGGCAAATAAGCACCCTTGAACCAATTTGAAACTGATTGCCAAATTTTAACTCCGACGCAGCTTCAATCATTCCAATCTGACTCGTCAAGGTCCTTTGTAGTTGTTTAGCTCTCGCTCTTGTCATTGGACCATCTGAATCCTCTTGCATATTTGATTTACCTTTACGAGATGGATTATCATTCCCATGATGCACATCAGTATTTGACATGACCAAAAAATTGATGTCTTCTCACAAGTGCAGGAGTGTCGAAATAATAAATAACCCGGCGAGACTGAGTTCGAACCACAGGAAAGTTAATTGTATAAATTATAGATAACAATAACACAACAACAATAATAACAATATTAATAATACTAATAATACCACTAATAATAGTAATAGTAATAATACTAGTAATAATAGTATTAGTAATAATAATAATAATAATAGAAGAAGAAGAAGAAGAAGAAGTAGACGAAAAAGAATAAAAGTTGATGAGAACTTTAAGATGGAAGATTAACGAAAGGATTAAACAATGATAACAAGATATCTCAAGGTTAGAGGATTCACTAATAGTATGTCAAACAAGTATAGTATAAACTCTTATTATTCAATTGGAAACCACACATAAAAGAGGTTCGAATTAGATTATAAATTGTTAGCATGATTACATTAGTTATATTCGAATAATGCTAATACTTGTAAATATTGTCAGGCATGCATGCTTATAACTTATGTTAACAACAAATCAAGTTCCTTTCATAGCTTAAGTGTTGGTTATACCATACAATATGGGCTATGAAAGTAATAACGTTTTTTGTACCAAGTGTTATACAACATAAATTTAGATTAGTCATTTAACAAGCAAAGTATTAAAGAGTGAATAAGATAACAAATACAAAACGTGTTAGTATCAAACATTAAGATCCATGTTGAGTTTACACTATACTTATTCTTACACCATTATTGTAACCTTTTCACCTTGACATAATAAACTTAACTAGACATAATGAAAGAAAGAAAATAAATAAACAAAATAAAAACATAAATAAGATAAAAGTTAACTAAGTAAAGAAAAGGAAATGAAAGGCATAAACTTGATATTAATGAAAGCAAAACTTAAGCATTAGAAAAATACAAAGAGAGAAAGAAAGAGCATGATGTTGATCTGGAAACTAAGATGCCTAAATATATGGCAAATGCCTCCTTTTATAAGCCAAAATTAGGAACTATTAATTTGATGACTAATTGATGAGTGGGTGGCCAACTTTTGACTTAGTAACAATCCTTATCTTCTCTTGTTTATCCAAAATGTTATTGATAACGTTAGAAACGGAACCACTTGAAAACATGAAAGTTATAGGAAATTATCTCAGTTTTCTAAAAAAAATAGAGGTAATTTGGACTTCTAGAACTCCAGATATGGGCCAAACACTAAACAGTGTGCGAGTTGTAGGATAGATTCGGACTTCTTTGTAGTTGCTATAATTTGGACTTGAAAATGGTCTTTTTAAATCTTGGGCTCTATATGAAAGTTGTAGGCCTATATATTACCTTTCCATCCATATAAAGTAGACCTAAATCCAAGATCTACAACTCTAGATATGACCTAATTACCGAACAGTGTTCTGGTTTGGACTGCACCAACATCTCTTTTCTAAGTTTGGCTATCTCTTAGTCCTTTTAATTTTAGTTCTTATATTTATCAATCAACCCTTTCATTTATGTGATAAGCTTACATTTAAAATAAACATATACCACAAATTAAAGGTATCTTATATTATTAGATATGTTATTATAAAACATGTTTTAGTTAAGGAGTTATTGATACTTCAAGTGCAAAATGATGATATAAAACCTTGATAAAAATGCACTTTTAAGTACTAATAAGTGTTTAGGTTGAAAATTATATGAATTGTAATGGAAATAAAGGATAAAGTTTGAATGAAACTTTTTGATAAGTCGAAGATGTCACAAAGGAATTTCTATCAAGATAAAAATGTCACACTTTTGTGATTAAAAGTGATAAATATGAATTGTTCTTCAACTAATTCTAGAAATGGAAGAACAAGGAAGAAAATGCTTTAAATAAGAAGTTGAAAATTTTTATATTATTTTAAAAGTCCTAATATTTGGTCTGAAACATCACTATATACTTCAAACAACCCTCCAAGTTTAGAAAATACCATAATATCATAATTGAGACTTACATAAATAATTTTTTTTAGAAAACTAGACAAATAATAAATAGCATATGTTTTTGACATATAAAACACAAACACACAAAAATTAAAACAACTATAACTTTCTATACAAAACTCCAATGCATGCATGGTTGGACAAAGTAGAAAGATGACATTCTGAACTTGAAAACCATGTAGAATAGGTTTATTTTCTAATTTAATACAATGATGAAAAATTCAGGCTCAAATTTTAATCTACGAGCTAACAACAATCCCAAATTCTTCAAAACTCTCAAATCATGACTTAAGCCTTATTTGAAAACAAACAAACATATTTGAACCATTTCTATTCAGTTTATAAGCCTCCAAACTCACTAAAGCTTTAGTCATACTAATTTAACTTGTTAAGGAACTTTATAGTTATTTTGCTTGAGTTCTCATCATTGGATAATTTAAATGGCCTATTAGAATCAACCCTTTCCATGTTAGAATCATGATGCGTATCAATGCATAAATATCTGAACTTGAAGAGGAGACCATTGTAGTTTAACAAAGGTGACAAGGTATTATTTAAGTTAACTTTGCAGATTTGGAAGATCATTGGTAAGGCTATGACATGAGGGTTGGTGTTGAGATATCATAGGTGTTTCAAAATCATAAAAATGGTGGGAGTAGTGGCTTGTATGCTAAGGTTACATGAGTGATTGAAACTTCTCCCTATATTCATTGTGAGCTTTTTAAAACCATTCCATGAAGATAAGGAGAATCCAAAGAGGACCAAGTTATACTACATGTTTTCTTGGTGAAATGGAAGCGAAACTAGAAGGCTTCACAAAAGAATAATACAAACTTGTAATAGTTTGAAGACAAAGTACAAGAGTACCTCACTTTTATTTTAACGAGTGCGTAAGGGCAAGTTTATTAAAGGCCTGGTTATAAAAGTGCACTAATGAACACATTACCTCTAAGTTGTCACAGGCCCTAACAATCCACTCTAATAGTGTCAAAATTGACAAGTAGTGTGTCATGGTTCATACAAGTAGTGGGTCATGCTAGTACAAAAGTAGGCTTGGGTGATGGACTGCTTGTTAGGTTCTTGAAATCTATGCATATAGTGAAAATGATATATGTAATGCAATATTTGGGAGTTCCTAGGATCCCGTTAAACAAATCTAGAGTTCTTCAGGGATTTATTATTTGAAGATTTGATCTTCCATGCTAAATCATTTTAGCATCTTATCTATATACGTGAATTAAGACAATCCAAGTAATCTTTTATATTTATCTCTATAGCTCTTAATTCCTTATATATAGGTTGCTTCTCCCATATCCTTTATAGAGAAATCCTTAGACAACTAAATCTTTATTGATTGAAGTAAAAGAATGTCATTTCCTATTAGTAACATGTCATTTATATATAAGATTAAGAAAACGACACTACTCCCACTAACTTGTAAACATAAGGTTCATCCATATTTATGAAATCAAACTATGTGATTGTTTTATCAAAACAAATATTCAAACTCTTTAAAGTTTGCTTAAATCCATAAATGAATTTTTATAGCTTGTATACTTCGTTGGCAAATTTCTTTGATTCAAAACCTTTAAACTATGTCATATACATATCCTCATGAAGATTTTCATTCAGGAAAGTAGTTTTGACATCCATTTAATAAATCTCATAATCATAGTGTTCAACTATAGCAAGAAAATCCTTATACATTTTAACATAGCTACTATCATGAAGGTTTCATCAAAGTCAACACCTTGTCTTTGTTTGTAAACTTTGACAACTAGTCTAGCTTTATATGTTTGTATATCTTAGTAACAACAATTTTGCAAATGGTTTATGAAATAAAAAACATAGTTAGTTTTTTTTTTTAATATCAACTACTACCCTCTTACCCCAACCAAAATGAGACATTGTCATTAATGTTCTAAGCTATAAAGATAGAGTATAGAAGATATCCCCTAAAACAACGACTACTGACAAACCTGAAATACACTTAAACAAATATAAGAAACAACAAACCACAAATATTATACTATTAATAAAACCAAAAGACATAAGTTTTTACAAACTAAGACTCAAATCATAGTTGTGATTGTGGCTCACATCTTCCTTTAATTATACGTTCAAGAACGGCTTAAACACCCTCTGTAGGTCGGGGATAAGCTTCCCATCCAGTTTTCTTGAAAACTGACAAACAAGGTCCTTTTTAGTCAGATTTCCAAGACTATGTCGATCATATTATTTTTGAAAATGAGGCCATAAATCACGAATTGCACAATGCACATTTCCACTGGGATGCGTCTCAAGAGTCAATAGAAGATTATCTAAAGACTCCTTACTCAAGTCAGCCTTAATGAATTGTATTTTATCTTCACGGTTTATAGATATCATTCCTAAAGAATAACATTGTGCATTACAAGTCCATCTGGCACATCGATGACAAACTTTCAGTCGTTTTGTATGACTTTTCTTTGCAAAAGTATTTTTACATGTCCCAAGCATGTATGAAATAAAAGAATTGAAAGACTCACCTGATAATTAGACATTTGCTTCAATTAGCCAACGAATCTCTTTAGGAATTCCATGGTTTATTAACTACCTCAATTTAGCACACCTAACTTGATAAATTTTTATAATTGCATTTTAAGTCGAAGCGAGAAAATACTTTTTCAATTTTTTAAGAGTGGTGTCTATTTTTTAAGATGAGAAGTGGAAAGGAGATGCAAAGAAAAGAGAAGGAATAAGAAATTAAACAAATATATACACATATATTAGTTATCATGGAAAACTGAAAAAACCGACTTAGTTACGAAGTATTGTTATTTTCCATTTAACCGGAGTGAGAGAGACTAGCAAACCAAGAGTAAAAAAAAAAACACAAAAACAATGTGAGAAAAATAAAATAATCAACCTTTATCTACAGGATTATTCAAACCAGTGGATTCATTTTCAATAGGAAAATTATCAAAGTAAACTTTCAAATGATATCCATTTACCTTAAAAACATTGTCATTCTTTGGATTCTCAATATCAAAGGCCCCATAAGAATACACATGTTTCTCAATAAATGGTCTGCTCCATCTTGATCTTAGCTCTCTAGGGAATAAATGGAGTCGAGAATTATAAAACAAAACTTTTTGACCACTATCAACTTTTTGATAATTTTCACAAGTTTTGCAGAATGCATATGTGTCCTTGAACATGGTGGGCTAATAAAATTCATTTTGAAAGATTTTTGTTGTTGTCTTTTTTACGAGAAATGACTCCTACATGCTTCAAAATGACAAAGTTTAATGACACTACTTACCTCATTGTTAGAAATGGATCTTTGAAATATTTGATCAGAACAATATTTGAATAAGAACGAGTTATCCCAATAAAAGTTTTTCACTTTGTTTAAAAACTTACCTTTATCTTGGGTACTCCAATGAGCAGACAAATCTTTTGAAGCAAGAAAATTGATATTTTTATCATACCAAGGCATTGAAATAAGAGAAAGTAAGGATTCATTAGGAAATAATCATCGATTGATATGATGTCAAATATGTTGTTACTTTAAATAAAAGATCTGCATCAATATTTTCGGTGCCTTTTTCATCAGTGATTTCTTCCTAAGAATAAATCATTTGTAAATCTTTAGATTCATCCAACTTATTTTTACTTAAAATAGATTCAAGTTGATCATAAGTTAATTCTTTAATATGATCTACTTCTTGTAAATCATTATCATCTCCAGGTTGCTTGCAAATGTTAAAAATATTCATTTTCAATGTTATATTTTCAAATGATAGCTTCATCAGTTCATTCCTATAATTAATCAACGTGTTAGAATTTGGAAGAAATGGATGTCCTAAAATAACAGGAAATGAATTGCATGCTTCAATAGGTTGTGTGTCCAAGACAACAAAATCCATAGGATAAATGAATTTATCGACTTATACTAACATATCTTCGACTATTCCTCTAGGCACTTTTACAGATCTATTGGCATGTAAGAGAGTTATAAACTTTGGTTTTAACTCACCTAGATTGAGACTTTGAAAAACTGAATATGTAAGTAAATTCATACTAGCGCTAAGATTAAGTAAGGCTCTTTTAATTTTATGCTTTCCAATAAAGTAAGAAATTGTAGGACAACCAGGGTCTTTATATTTCAAAGCATTATTGTTCTGAAGAATGACACTTGTTCGGCTAAAAAAGCTTTTTTTTTCACATTTAGTTTTCTCTTCATAGTGCACAAATCTTTACAAAATTTAGCATAAAAGGAACCCGTTTAATAGCATCCAAGAAAGGTATATTGATCCTTATCTGTTTGAAAGTTTCAAAGATTTTAGAGTTGTGATTGACTTTTCTTTGTTTGGTCATGGCATGAGGAAATGGAAGTGCTAGTAGGGAATCAGTTGTTTCTTTGCAATTTTCATATTCAACCCTTTCCTTACCCTTAGAGATTGATTCATCATCTTTCTCACAAGGTTCAAGAGTGGATTTTTCAATAACCTTACCACTATAAAGAGTAGTGACTGATTTAACTTAATCCATGTGTTAGCTTTCGGAACTACTTGCATTTGCATTGTATTGCCACTTGGGATTTTGTTGTGGTTGAGATGGAAACTTACCTTTCTCTTAGAACTAATCGTAGATGTCAATTTTACAAGAGTATCTTTAAAATCTATATCTTTAATATCTGTCATACTTTGAGTAAGTTGAGTATTGATTGTCTCTTGCTTTTCAATGAATACATGCAATGTTTCCTCAAGATTTCTTCCAGGAGGTGGAACATAAGGAGATGCATATCCATGAGAATTTTGGAAATTATGTTATGCTTGAAACAGAATTATGTTATGCTTGAAACAGTGGTTGTGAAGTTTGTGCATTATTGCTACCACTCTTCCAACTGAAATTTGGGTGATTTCTCCAACGAGAGTTGTATGTTTGCAAGTATGGGTTATGATTGAGCCTTTGAAAACTGTTTAAAGCATGAGCTTGTTCATGGAGACATTCTTTAAAAGAAGAAAATGTTGGACAATTATTGGTTGAGTGTTCATTTGTTTCATAGATTTGACATGCAATGTCTTGAATAGATTTTAATTGACCACTCTTTTTCAATTCTAGTGCCTCAACTTTTCTAGCTAAAGATGCATACTTGACTTGGAGGTCATGATCTTCCCTAAGGTTATACATACCTCCACTAGATATATGAGGTTGAGTTTTACTCGGTGTCTTATAAGTACCTACAGTGTCCTAATTTTGAGCATTTTCAGCTAATAAGTCTAAGACTCTATTGCTTCATCAGGATCTTTATCTTTACAAGTTCCATTGCACATCAATTCAACCATTTGCATATCTCTAGTTGTTAACTCTTTATAAAAATGTGAAACAATTCTCTATGTTACAAAACCATGATGAGAACAAGTATTAAGCAAGTCTCGATACCTATCTCAATATTGGTAAAATGTTTCTCTTGGTTTTTGAGTAAAAGTGATGATTTGTCTTTTGAAAGAGTTTGTTCAATGAGATGAGAAAAACTTCTTTAAAAACTATTGTTGCATTTCATCCCAAGCATGAATGGAACCTGGTCTCAAATTTTGTAGCCATGTTTTAGCTTTATCTTTTAATGAATAAAAAGCTTTAATCTGATGATGTTCATGCTATAATTTGAGTCATTATACATGTTGCAGACCTCTTCAAATTCTCTTAAATGTAACTATGGATTTTCTAAATCTATGCCATGAAAAGAAGGTAAAAGTTGAATAATGCCTAGCTCAAAATTAAAATGAGATGCATCAGAAGGGAAAACTATACATGATGGTGCACTTGTTTTTGTGGGATTCATGTGGTCTTTAAGTATTCTAACATAGTTATTCGCATTATGAAGTGATTGATTATCTTCTTCGGCCGTATTTTTTGAAAATGATGAGGATACCCTATAAAGTCTACCACTTAATGTACGTGACCACACTCTCATGCATCTGTAGGAGTAGAATAAAGAGAAAAAGAAAAGAAAAGAAGAAAAAATAAAAGAAAAGAAACAAAGTTATATATAATAAAAGTAAAAAGAGAAAATAAAATACTATAATTTATACAAGAACTTACCTCCCCGACAATAGCGTCAAAAACTTGACACGACCAAAAGATTGATGTCTTCTCCTAAGTGCAGGAGCTTCGAAATAATAAATAAATCGGCAAGACCGGGATTGACACGATGAAAAGATTGTCGTCTTCTCCCAAGTGCAGGAGTGTCGAAGTAATAAATAACCCGGCAAGACCGGGGTCGAACCACAGGGAGGTGAATTGTACAAATTA
>NW_011500949.1:0-22389 GCF_000495115.2 Populus euphratica | reverse complement strand
TAATAATAATAATAATAATAATAATAATAATAATAATAGTATTAGTAGTAGTAGTAACAATAATAATAATAATAATAATAATAATAAAGAAAAAGAAGGAGAAGAAGAAGAAGATGAGAACTTTGAGATGAAATATTAATGTAAGGATTAAATAATGATAATAACAAATGTCAAGGTTAGAGGTTCCACTAATGGTATATCAAACAAGTATAGTATAAACTCTTATTATTCAATTGGAAACCACACACAAAGGAGGTTCCAATCAGATGATAGATTGTTTTAGTATAAACTCTTATTATTCAATTGGAAACCACACACAAAGGAGGTTCCAATCAGATTATATATTGTTAACATGATTACATTAGTCATCTTATTCAATTAATGCTAATACTTGTAAATCTCGTCAAGCATTCATGATTATAACTTATGTTAACAACAAATCAAGTTCCTTTCATAGCTCAGGTGTCGGTTATACCATACAGTATGGGCTATGAGAGTGCCAAGTATTTGTTCTACCAAGTGTTAGACAACATAAATCAAGATTAGTCATTTAACAAGCAAAGTATTAAAAAGTGAACAAGATAACAAATACAAAACATGCTAGTATCAAACATTAAAGTCCATATTAAGTTTACACTATACTTATTCTTACACCATTAGTGTAGCCTTTTCACCTTGACATAATAAACTTAGCTAGACATAATGAAAGAAAGAAAAATAAATAAACAAAGTAAAAACATAAATAAGATAAAAGTTAACTAAGAAAATGAAAGGAAATGGAAAGCATAAACTTGATATTAATGAAAGCAAAGCATAAGCATTACAAAAAATACAAAGAGAGAAAGGAAGAGCATGATCTTGATCAGAACACCAAGATGCCTAAATGCATGGCAAATGCCTCCTTTTATAGGCCAAAATTGGGAACTATTGATTTGATGGCTAATTCATGAGTGGGTAGCCAACTCTTGACTTGGTGACAATCTTTATCTTCTCTTGTCTGCCCAAAACGTCATTGATAACATCAAAATTGGAGCCACTTGAAACCATGAAAGTTGTAGGCAATTGTCTCAGATTTCTTGTGTAAAGCATTCAGCTCATTTGGACTTCTACAACTCCAGATATGGCCAAAATACTGAACAGTGCTCGGGCTGGAGGACAGCTTCGGGCTTCTTTGTTGTTGCAATAATTTGGACTTGAAAATGGCCTTTTTAGATCTTGGGCTCCATATGAAAGTTGTAGGCCTATGTCTTACCTTTCCATCCATATAAAGTAGACATAAACTTGAGATCTATAGCTCTAGATATGACCCAATTACCAAGTAGTGTTCCGGTTTGGATTGCACCGACATCTCTTTTCTAATTTTGGTCATCTTTTTGCCCTTGCAATTTAAGTTCTTAAAGTCATGAATCAATCCTTTCATTTATATGATAGGCCTGCATTTAAAATGAACATTTACCATAAATTAAAGGTATCTTATATTATTAGATATATTATTATAAAACATGTTTTAGTTAAGGAGTTATTGATACTTCAAGTGCAAAATGATGATATAAAACCATGATAAAAATGCACTTTTAAGTACTAATCACATAGAAGGTAGTAGTTGATAAAAAAAAAAACAAATTGTTTTTCATTTCATAAAGCATGTGCATAATTGTTGTTACTAGGATGGCAGAGTAAATGAGCTCTTTTGTTAAAGTGACTCTTGAGACGCATCTTAGTAACCATTCTTAACAAGGTCTATTATAATACTTCTTTAAATATTCAGGTTTACAAACTCTTGCATTGTTATCACTTAATTCTGCTCATATACTTATTTAACATGTATTCTTAACCCTGAATTTACACACACACACACTTTAACATATGATTGTGGGTTGCATATTGGATTATTACATTATTTATGTTCTTTTATTAAAGGTAACAACTAAGGGAAAGGGATTGTATATAATTAAGAAAAAAAAAGAAAAGAAAAATGATGATAATAAAAATGTAGATAAGTTTGGTTTCATAGCCTCCCTAATAACCTAAGCAATTAAGCCCGAATAGGTGTTTTAACACCTAATACCCTAAAGTCAACTGACTTGGGAGCTATTGGCCCAATGCTTGTTACATGGGTTGAGGAGAAAAGCTTAAGGGAATCAAACATTGCACTATCTACATATCAGTATCTGCGACCCGAGTTACTAAGCTCGTAGGGGTGTCTTAACACCTAATGCCCTAAAATCAACTGGTCTGGGAGTCATTAGCTGAAAGCTCGTTACATGGGTTAAAGATGCATGATGTTTTTAAATTATATGTATATACATTTAAAAAAAAAGGAAAAAAGAAGAAGAAGGAAATAATAATCCCAACCCAAGGAAGTTAACCTTAAACATTAGAACAAAAATTTTGTTTTCTTCCAAGAAAAGCCCCATAATTATGTGTTGATATATTGAGTACAAAAGAAAGGTTTATTAATATATTGTTAAGAGGTAATGAGTAGATATATAAATTTAATGAGAGTTTGTTTATCTGGATAGATTAATGGAAGTTAAATGATGAATACCTTGCTTTGTGGAATTTGCAAATTGTTTTTCTATTTTAACGCTTTGATTACCAGGGACTAGTAATAAGCTGGTTGGGGGGTGTGATTAGTACTTAAAAGTGCATTTTTATCAAGGTTTTATATCATCATTTTGCACTTGAAGTATCAATCGCTCCTTAACTAAAACATGTTTTATAATAATGTATCTAATAATATAAGATACCTATAATTTGTGGTAAATGTCTATTTTTAATGCAGGCCTATCACATAAATGAAAGGATTGATTGATGAATTTAAGAATTGAAATTGAAAGGACAAAGAGATGGCTAAACTCCGAAAAGAGATGTCGGTGCAGTCCATACCGGAACACTATTCGGTAATTGGATCATATCTGGAGTTGTAGATCTCAGATTTAGGTCCACTTTATATGGATGGAAAGGTAAGACATAGGCCTACAACTTTCATATGGAGCCCAAGATAAAGGCCTGCCATTTTCAAGTCCAAATTGTAGCAACAATATAGAAGCCTGAATCTGTCCTCCAGCCCGAGCACTATTCGGTATTTTGGCCATATCTGGAGTTCTAAAAGTCCAACTGAGCTGAATGTTTTACACAAGATATTTGAGACAATTGGCTATAACTTTCATGCTTGCAAGTGGTTCCAATTTTGACGTTATCAATGACATTTTGGGCAGACAAGAAAAGATAAGGATTGTCACCAAGTCAAGAGTTGGCCACCCACTCATCAATAAGTCATCAAATCAATAGTTCCTAATTTTGGCCTATAAAAGGAGGCATTTACCATGCATTTAGGCATCTTGGTTTCCAGATCAAGATCATGCTCTTCCTTTCTCTCTTTGTATTTTTTGTAATGCTTATGCTTTGCTTTCATTAATATCAAGTTTATGCTTTTCATTTCCTTTCATTTTCTTAGTTAACTTTTATCTTATTTATGTTTTTATTTTGTTTATTTATTTTTCTTTCTTTCATTATGTCTAGCTAAGTTTATTATGTCAAGGTGAGAAGGCTACACTAATGGTGTAAGAATAAGTATAGTGTAAACTCTTATTATTCAATTGGAAACCACACAGAAACGAGGTTCCAATCAGATGATAGTTTATAAATAATAATAATACAACAACAATAGTAACAATAACAATGATAATAATAGTAGCAGTAGTAGTAGTAATGTAATAATAATAATAATAATAATAATAAAGAAAAAGAGGAAGAAGTTGATGAGAACTTTAAGATGGAAGATTAACATAATGATTAAACAATGATAATAACAAATGTTAAGGTTAGAGAATCCACTAATAGTATGTCAAACAAGTATGGTATAAACTCTTATTATTCAATTGGAAACCATACACAAAGGAGGTTTTAAACAGATTATAAATTGTTAATATAATTACGTTAGTTATCTTATTTGATTAATGCTAATACTTGTAAATCTTGTCAGGCATTCATGATTATAACTTATGTTAACAACAAATCAAGTTTCTTTCATAGCTCAGGTGTCAGTTATACCATATAGTATGGGCTATGAATGTGCCAAGTATTTGTTATACCAAGTGTTATACAACATAAATCTAGATTAGTCATTTAACAAGCAAAGTATTAAAGAGTGAACAAGATAACAAATATAAAACATGTTAGTATTAAACATTAAAGTCCATGTTACATTTACACTAAACTTACTCTTACACCATTAGTATAACCTTTTGACTTTGACATAATAAACTTAGTTAAATATAATGAAAAAGAGAAACATAAATAAATAAGATAAGAACATAAATAAGATAAAAGTTAACCAAGTAAAGGAAAGGAATTGAAAGGCATAAATAAGATATTAATGAAAATAAAACTTCAACATTACAAAAATACAAAAAGAGAAAGTAAGAGCATGATCTTGATCTGGAGACCAGATGCCTAAATGCATGGCAAATACCTCCTTTTATAGGCCAAAATTAGGAACTACTGATTTGATGACTAATTGATGAGTAAGTGGTCAACTCTTGACTTGGTGACAATCCTTATCTTCGCTTATCTGCCCAAAACGTCATTGATAACGTCAAAACTGGAACCACTTAAAAACATGAAAGTTATAGGAAATTATCTCAGATTTTCAAAAAAAAATAGAGGTCATTTGGACTTCTAGAGCTTTAGATATAGGCCAAACACTAAATAGTGTTCGGGTTGCAGGAAAAATTAGGACTTTTTCATTATTGTTACAATTTGGACTTGAAAATGACCTTTTTAAATCTTGGGCTCCATATGAAAGTTGTAGGCCTATGTCTTACCTTTCCATCCATCTAATGGAGACCTAAATCCAAGATCTACAGCTCTAGATATAACTTAATTACCGAATAGTGTTCTAGTTTGGACTGCACCAACATCTCTTTTCTAAGTTTGGCCATCTCTTTGTCCTTTCAATTTCAGTTCTTAAACTTATTAATCAATCTTTTTATTTATGTGGCAGGCCTGCATTTAAAATGAACATTTACCATAAATTAAAGTTATCTTTATTATTAGATATGTTATTATAAAACATGTTTTAGTTAAGGAGTTATTGATACTTCAAGTGCAAAATGATGATATAAAACCATGATAAAAAATATAAAACCTTGACAAGTGCAAAATGATGATATAAAACCTTGAAAAAAATACACTTTTAAGTACTAATCAAATATCCCATAAATTTACATTTATTTGACCTAGTTCCCAGCCTTCAAATGCATTATGCTTCACATAAACATCACATCCTCAAATCTTTAGGTATGATAAGTTTGGTCTCCTGTCATTCTATATTTCATATGAAGTCTTATCAATAGATTTAAATGTAACTTTATTTAAAAGGTGAGCAGCAGTTTGTAATGCATAGCTCTAGAAAGAAGATGGAAGATCTGTATAACTCGTCATAGATTGTACCATATCTAAAAGGGTGTGATTTCTCAATTCAAAAACTCCATTGTGGTGTGGTGTTCGAAGAAGTGTTCATTATGAGAGAATCTCATTCTCTTTTAGATAATCTTGAAAATATTGGCTTAAGTATTCATCAGCTCGATTAGATCGAAATATCATAATAATTTTTCTAGTTTGCTTTTCAACTTTCTTTTTTAATTCCTTGAACCTTTCAAATGATTCAGACTTGTAACATAATCATATCTAGAATGGTCATTAGTAAATGTAATGAAATATGAATATCCACCTATGGCACGAACGTTCATTGGTCTACATATATTTGTATGTATTA
Organism: Populus euphratica; assembly: GCF_000495115.2. Lineage (NCBI taxonomy): Eukaryota > Viridiplantae > Streptophyta > Magnoliopsida > Malpighiales > Salicaceae > Populus > Populus euphratica. The sequence goes on along the minus strand of NW_011500949.1, from coordinate 16,607 downwards.
AACCTAATAATTATTTTGACCTTTCTCTTTTTTCAGTAAAGGATGTTTTGGTTATCTTACCTAATAAATGGGTTTTGCAATTATCATATGATTCATAATCAAAAGAATCAAAATACCATTCTTTATGTAGCTTAGTGATTCTTGTTTCATTGATATGACCAAATCTAAAATGTTATAAGTGAGATGGATATGAATTATCTAATTTATTCCTTTTGATGTTTATATTGAATGCAAATATACGTAGATAAAGTGCACACAAATCATTTATATAATTACTTGTTCCATAATAAACATCATTATTATAGAAAGAACATCATTTGTTCTTAATAATAAATTTGAATAATAAATGGATATGATGTTTCTAGCAAGTATTAAAAAAAATTATCAAGTTTTAGTAACATTCTACTCAATAAAGTTAAATTATAAGTTCCTGTAGCTAATGCAACAACTTTTTCTCCATTGCTTACATGCAGGTCCATGTCACCTTTAAGCAATTTTCTACATTTCTTTAGTTCTTTATCATTGCTATAAATGTGAAAACTACATCCAATATCTAATACCCAATAAGTACTGTGTGAAGTAACAAGATAGTTTTTGGTTATAAACATCACACAAGTATTTACATTAGGACATTCTATTATCAAGCTTAGGAATAATTCCAGGTTTCATACTCTTTAGCATCAAACAACTCTTTGAGATGCTTAATCATATTATAGGCATCCATATTCTCATACTCTATTTGAAGTTCAGGTGACATGTTAGTTAACATCACATATGTAGCTTACTCATCATCAATATGACAATGATATTATGTCTTAACTTCAATAAGAGTGTCTTCATCAAGGACATGAGGAATAAGACTTTCAAGCACTTATAACCTTTATTGTTTGAGAACAATTCTCAAATTTTGTTACTAGTCCAAGAAATTTGGTTTAGTTATTTTTTTAGCATCAAATATGTTTCGTAGAGATATGTTGTTACTCGTTTTATCTATCAACCTATTAATGTAAAGAGAACGAGTATTATTTTCATGCATATATATTTAAATCCAAAACTAAACAAGGTTTTTAATCCTAATTTGGTTTCCCACTATTTTCTTGCAAATTAAGAGCTTTTTTTTAGTAAATTAGGATTAATAGCCCTCCTTATTAATTTGAGAAATCTCGCTTAAATTTTTCTAATGGGATATGATCTTATTTAATTTATCTAAGTGACTCAATAAATTAAATTAAATTAAATTAAATTAAATTAAATAGATACCATAGTTTATCAATTACATCTCTATATGACTCCTAGATTAATTAGGTGACAACTTTTTGTTTAAACATATCATTATATGTTTAGCCTAACTTATACCTCTAACTTCAAATGATCATGCGTGACTCGTCCAAATTATACAAGTTAAGTAGGATATAATTTTATCACTTTAAACATATTTGATTAATGGTAACTTTGAGTGACTCAAGAAATTATTCATGAATAAAACTTTGGTTATGCATATAAAATTGGAAGGCAACTATTCATGTTTTCAACACGTACTTAATATATTAATGAAAGATTTATTTTTAATTAAATACGTCTCATATAATACACGACATAATAGATATACGTTTTATACATGACAGTTTATATAGATAAAGATATACCTTTAATATGTTATTCTAATTGGATGATTATGGACATATCTAAGCTAATTCTCTCGAGCCATTGAAGGGAATTAGATGATCAAATCTTAAGTAGTTGTAAAAAGTCTTCATAAGTTCATTGCAAGCACTTTAATTATAGCCTTTATCAACATTCTTTTTTCATGTTGGATTACTTAATAATTTTTTTTTTATCTAAATTTCTATATTTTTAAATTACATAATATTTACAAAATTAATTAAGAAATCTCAAGTTACATTTAAGCGAAATTAGATAAGAAAGAAATTACAAACAAGAAGAAAAAAATAGAGATAGGACTGGACAAACAAGTTCTATTTAATAAAAATTACAATCATTCAACCATAAAATAAAAGCACAATCAAATTGATCTTTAATATCCATAATCACTCATCTTGCATAAAACATTTTAATATGCATAATTACAAATATATATTTCATGTCATTCTAATTATTGGTTTTATGTGCAATTTAAAATAATATTTCTAACACTTAGAAAGATTCAATCAAATCTAATATGATAATTTTCCAAACAAAAATTTTCAGCTTAAAAAAATCTCAATAAATTAGAAAAACTATTTTAAAAAATAATTAAACCATTTAATTAAATAAATCTTAATCCCATTAGGACATTATAAAACTAAATAAAAAAAGAATTAAATAATTTAAGTCATTCCTAATCCTATTAGAAAAATTAATTTTACAATTAATTTTATTTAGGGTAAAATCTAATTTACCTTGAGATCTTAAATTGTAATTAGACATAAAGTTTTAAGGTCATATATATATATATATGTGCAAACTTAAAAGCCTAATATTTAAAATTAAAAAGGGGCAGGGTAATTGGGTAATTTTCTTAAACCCTAAAGAGACACTATGGGTAGAATTGTAATTTTATCCCTCTTCATCTTCTTCCCCACTACTGGTAGTCGACAAGTTGCCTACTGCCCGTGGCTGGTGTAGTGGTAGCCAACATTGCTAGCCAACAACACGAGGGATAACCCCTCGTGTTGGAATACTAGCAACATTAGCAATATCTTATAGCTACTACTAAGGAGGCACCGGTATGCCAGCGGATGACGCAATGATTGATACTTAAAAGTGTATTTTTATCAAGGTTTTATATCATCATTTTGCACTTGAAGTATCAATAACTCCTTAACTAAAACATGTTTTATAATAATATATCTAATAATATAATATATCTTTAATTTATGGTAAATGTTCATTTTAAATGTAGGCCTATCACATAAATGAAAGGATTGATTGATGAATTTAAGAACTGAAATTGGAAGGACAAAGAGATGACCAAACTTAGAAAAGAGATGTCGGTGCAATCCAAATCGAAACACTATTCGGTAATTGGGTCATATCTAGAGCTGTATATCCCAGATTTAGGTCTACTTTATATGGATGGAAAGGTAAGATATAGGCCTACAACTTTCATATAGCCTAAGATCTAAAAAGTTCATTTTCAAGTCCAAATTATAGCAACAACAAAGAAGTCTGAATCCGTCTTCCAGCCCGAGCACTATTCAGTATTTGGCCCATATCTAAAGTTCTAGAAGTCCAAATGAGCTGAATTGTTTACACAAGATAGCTGAGACAATTTTATACAACTTTTCTGTTTTCAAGTGGCTCCAATTTTGACGTTATCAATGACATTTTGGGCAGACAAGAGAAGATAAGGACTGTCACCAAGTCAAAAGTTGGTCACCCACTCATCAATTAGTCATCAAATCAATAGTTCCCAATTTTGGCCTTTAAAAGGAGGCATTTGCCATGCATTTAGGCATCTTGGTTTCCAGATCAAGATCATGCTCTTGTTTTCTCTCTTTGTACTTTTTGTAACTTTTATCTTATTTATGTTCTTATTTTGTTTATTTATTTTTCTTTCTTTCATTATGTCTAGCTAAGTTTATTATGTCAAGGTGAAAAGGTTACACTAATGGTGTAAGAATAAGTATAGTGTAAACTTAATATGGACTTTAATGTTTTATACTAACATGTCTTGTATTTGTTATCTTGTTCACTCTTTAATACTTTGCTTCTTAAATGACTAATCTTGATTTATGTTGTATAACACTTGGTACAACAAATGCTTCGCACTTTCATAGCGCATACTGTATGGGATAACCGACAACTGAGCTATGAAAGGAACTTGATTTGTTGTTAACATAAGTTATAATCATGAATGCTTGACGACATTTACAAGTATTAGCATTAATCGAATAAGATGACTAATGTAATCATGTTAACAATATATAATGTGATTGGAACCTCCTTTGTGTGTGGTTTCCAATTGAATAATAAGAGTTTATACTATACTTGTTTGACATACAATTAGTGGAACCTCTAACCTTGACATTTGTTATTAACATTGTTTAATCGTTACATTAATATTCCATCTCAAAATTCTCATCTTCTTCTTCTTCTTCTCCTTCTTTTTCTTTATTACTACTACTACTACTACTACTACTACTACTACTAGTATTGTTAATATTGTTGTTGTTGTTATTATTATTGTTGTTGTTATTATTATTGTTGTTGTATTATTGTTATTTATAATTTATACAATTAACCTCCCTGTGGTTCGACCCCGGTCTTGCTGGGTTATTTATTACTTCGACACTCCTACACTTGGGAGAAGACATCAATCTTTTAGTCGTGTCAAGTTTTTGACGCCGTTGCCGGGGAGGTAAGTTTTTGTATAAATTATAATATTTATTTTATTTTCTCTTTTCACTTTTCTTGTATATAACTTTGTTTCTTTTGTTTTGTTTGTCTTTATTTTGTTTTCTTCCTTCTTTTTTTGTTTTCTTTTTCCTTTTATTCTATTCTTACACGTGCATGAGAGTGTGGTCACGTACATCAAGTGGTAGACTTTGTAGGGTATCCTCATCATTTTTAGAAAATATGGCCGAAGAAGATAATCAGTCACTTCATAATGAGAATAATGAGAATAACCGTGCTAGAACACTTAGAGACCACATGAATCCCACAAGAACAAGTGCACCATCATGCATAGTTTTTCCTCCTAATGCATCTCATTTTAATTTTAAGCTAGACATTATTCAACTTTTACCTTCTTTTCATGGCTTAGAATTGGAAAATCCATACTTGCATTTAAGGGAATTTGAGGAGGTCTGCAACACATATAATAATTTAAATTGTAGCATGAACACCATCAGATTAAAGCTTTTTCCTTTTTCATTAAAAGATAAAGCTAAAACATGGCTACAAAATTTAAGACCAGGATCCATTCGTGCTTGGGATGAAATGCAACAACAATTTTTAAAGAAGTTTTTTCCATCTCAGAGAACAAACTCTTTCAAAAGACAAATCACCATTTTCACTCAAAAACCAGGAGAAACATTTTACCAATGTTGGGATAGGTATCGAGACTTGCTTAGTGCTTGCCCTCATCATGGTTTTGAAACATGGAGATTGGTTTCACATTTCTATGAAGGGTTAACACCTAGAGATAAGTAAATGGTTGAATTGATGTGCAATGGAACTTTAAAAGATAAAGATCCTGATGAAACAATAGAGTACTTAGACTTGTTAGCTGAAAATGCTCAAAATTGGGACACCGCGGGTACTTTTGAGGCACCGAGTAAAACTTAACCTCATACATCTAGTGGAGGTATATACAACCTTAGGGAAGATCATGACCTTCAAGCCAAGTTTGCATCTTTAGCTAGAAAAGTCGAGGCACTAGAATTGAAAAAGAGTGGTCAATTAAAATCTGTTGAAAATATTGTGTGTCAAATATGTGAAACAAATGAACACTCAACCAATAATTGTCCAACCTTGCCTTCTTTTAAGGAATGTCTCTATGAACAAGCCCATGCTTTAAACAGTTTCCAAAGAGCCAGCCACAACTCATACTCACAAACATACAACTCTGGTTAGAGAAATCACCTAAATTTTAGTTTGAAGAGTGACAATGCACACACTTCACAATCACAGTTTCAAGCACACCATAAATTTCCAAAATTATTATGGATATGCACCACCTTATGCTTCACCTCCTAGAAGAAATCTTGAGGAAACATTACATGCATTCATTGAAAAGCAAGAGATAATCAATACTCAACTTGCTCAAAACATGATAGATTTTAAAGATACTTTTGCAAAATTAACATCTGCTCTCAGTTTCCAAGAGAAAGGTAAGTTTCCATCTCAACCACAACAAAATCCCAAGGGGCAATACAATGCAAATGCAAGTAGTTTCGGAAGCCAACACATGGATCAAGTCAAATCAGTCACTACTCTTCGCAGTGGTAAGGTTATTGAAAAACCCTCTCTTGAACCTTATGAGAAAGATGATGAGTCAATCTCTAAGGGTAAGGAAGGGGTTGAATATGAAAATTACAAAGAAAAGACTGATTCTCAGCTAGCACTTCCATTTCCTCGAGCTATGACCAAACAAAGGAAAGTCAATCACAACTCTGAAATTTTTGAAACTTTCAAACAGGTAAGAATCAATATACATTTGCTAGATGTTATTAGACAAGTTCCTTCCTATGCTAAAATTTTGAAAGATCTATGCACTGTGAAGAGGAAACTGAATGTGAAAAAGAAAACCTTTCTAGCCGAACAAGTAAGTGCTATTTTTCAGAAAAATAATGCTTTGAAATATAAAGACCCTGGTTGTCCTACAATTTCTTGCTTTATTGGATAGCTTAAAATTGAAAGAGCCTTACTTGATCTCGGTGTTAGTGTGAATTTACTTCCATATTCAGTTTTTTAGAGTCTCAATCTAAGTGAGTTAAAACCAACTTCTATAACTCTTTTACTAGCCGATAGATCTATAAAAGTGCCTAGAGGAATAATTAAATATGTGTTAGTACAAGTCGATAAATTCATTTATCCTGTGGATTTTATTGTCTTGGACACACAACCTGTTAAAGTATGTAATTCATTTCTTGTTATTTTAGGACATCCATTTCTTGCAACTTCTAACGCATTGATTAATTGTAGTAATGGATTGATGAAGCTATTATTTTAAAACATGACATTGGAGATGAATATTTTCGACATTTGCAAGCAACTTAGAGATAATAATGATTTATAGGAAGTGGACTTTACTAAAAAATTAATTCATGATCAATTTCCAACCACCTCCAGTGAAATTGAGATTGATGAATTTGATGATTTGCAAATAATTTACTTTTAGGAAGAATCAAAGACAAGTAATTGGAGGCCGCAAATTGAGGAATTGCCACCACGATCAATTAAGTCCATACCTTCAAGTGTTCAACCACCCAAACCTGATTTGAAGCCGTTGCCATCCAATCTCAAATACTTATTTTTGGGAGAAAATGAAACTTTTTCAGTAATAATCTCTTCCAAACTTAATGCACATCTAGAAGGTAAGTTATTACAAACTCTGAAAATGCACAAAAATGCATTAGGATGGACCATAGCTGATATAAAAGGAATTAGTCCTTTGATTTGTACACACAAAATTTATTTGAAGGAAAATGCTAAACCCTCTAGAGAAATGCAATGAAGGCTAAATCCTAATATGAAAGAAGTAGTGAAAAATAAAGTCATTAAGCTTCTAGATAATGAAATCATCTATCCTATTTCTGACAGCAAATGGGTAAGTCCTACCCAAGTTATACCCAAGAAGTCTGGAGTCACTGTGATAACAAATGAGAACAATGAGTTAATTCCCACTAGAACTGTTACTGGTTGGCGCATGTGTGTTGACTATAGAAAACTTAATTCAATGACTAGAAAAGATCATTTTCCTTTACCTTTCATGGATTAAATCCTAGAAAGAGTTGTAGGTCATGAATTTTACTGTTTCCTAGATGGCTATTCGGGTTACAACCAAATTGAAATTGCATTGGAAGATTAAGAGAAGACTACTTTCACATGTCCATTTCGTACTTTTGCATATCGAAGGATGCCTTTTGGATTATGTAATGCACCAGCCACGTTTCAAAGATGCATGCTTAGTATATTTAGTGATATGGTTGAACATTTTCTTGAGATTTTGATGGATGATTTTTTTATTTTTGGCGATTCATTTGATGATTGTTTAACTAACTTAGAAAAGGTTTTGACCAGGTGTGAAGAGAAGAATCTTGTGCTGAATTGGAAAAAATGTCACTTTATGGTAACAAACAGCATTGTACTTGGTCATATTGTTTCATCAAAAGGAATTGAGGTTGACAAATCTAAAATCGAGTTAATTGTGAACTTGCCAACACCAAAATCTATTAAAGATGTTAGATCATTCCTTGCAGATGCTGGTTTTTATAGAAAGTTCATCAAAGATTTTAGTGTAATATCTAAGCCTTTAAGTAACCTTCTAATAAAGGATATTATTTTTGAATAGACTGAACATTGTGAAGAAGCCTTTGTTAAACTTAAAAACTTGCTTATTTGTGCTCCTATCATTCAACCTCCCGATTGGTCATTACCTTTTGAAATAATGTGTGATGCTAGTGATTATGCCGTAGGTGCTGTTTTGGGACAAAGAAAAGATAAGAAACCTTATGTGATTTACTATGTAAGTATAATTTTAAATAGTGCTCAAATGAATTATACCACCACTGAAAAAGAATTACTTGTAGTAGTATTTGCATGTGAAAAATTCAAGTCTTATCTTGTTGGCTCACCTGTTGTTGTTTTTAGTGATCATGCAGCATTGAAATATCTTCTTTCTAAGAAAGATTCTAAGGCTAGATTGGTGCGGTGAATTTTGTTACTTCAAGAATTTGATATCACAATCAAAGATAGGAAAGATAGTGAAAATGTTGTTGTAGATCACTTGTCAAGATTGACAACAGATTCAAAAACTAACATCACCCCAATCGATGATTACTTTCTCGATGAATCTTTACTTTCCGTCTCTACAATGTCTTGGTTTGCTAATATTGTTAATTTTCTTGTTTCAGGACAATTGCCAGCTCATTGGAGTACCCAAGATAAAAGAAAGTTCTTGAACGAAGTGAAGAACTTTTATTGGGATAACCCTTATTTATTCAAATATTGTCCTAATCAAATATTTCAAAGATGCATTATTGACAATGACGTAAGTAGTGTAATTAAATTTTGTCATTCTAAGGCATGCGGGGGCCATTTCTCATCAAGAAAGACAACTACAAAAATTTTACAAAGTGGATTTTACTGGCCCACCATGTTCAAGGACTCACATTCATTCTACAAGACTTGTGAGAATTGTCAAAAGTTGGGATCTATTTCAAAACATCACATGATGCCTTTAAATCTTATTCTTGTCATTGAGATCTTTGACTGCTGGGGTATAGATTTCATGGGTCCATTCCCTCCATCATTTGGTTTCTTATACATATTAATAGCAGTAGATTATGTTTCAAAATGGATAGAGGCAATTCCAAGTCGAAACAATGATCACAAAACAGTGATAAAGTTTTTGAAAGAAAATATTTTGAGTCGATTTGGAGTCCCTTGAGCCACAATAAGTGATGGTGGAACACATTTCTGCAACAAGCCATTTGAGTCTTTAATGAAGAAATATGGAATCACACACAAGTTGCGACCCCTTAACACCCTCAAACAAGTGGGCAAGTAGAGCTTGCTAATAGGGAGATCAAACACATTTTGGAGAAAATAGTGAACCCTAATAGGAAAGACTAGTCTTTAAGACTTAATGATGCACTTTGGGCTTATCGAACTACTTATAAAACATCATTAGGTATGTCACCTTATAGACTAGTCTATGGAAAACCTTGTCACTTGTCTGTGGAACTTGAACATAAAGCTTATTGGGCTATTAAAGCTTTCAATTCAAATATGGATGATGCTAGTCAACTGTGAAAATTTCAAATAAATGAGCTAAAGGAAATAAGAAATGATGTATATGAAAATTCAAGAATTCATAAAGCAAGAATCAAAGAGTTCCATGACAAGAAAATACTGAGAAAAACATTCAATGTTGGCCAAAAAATCTTGCTTTATAATTCTCGACTGCATTTATTTCCTGAAAAATTAAGATTAAGATGGAGCGATCCTTTTATTGTGAAACATGTGTATCCATATGGGGCCTGTGATATTGAGAATCCAAAGAATGACAATGTTTTCACTTTAAATGGACATCGTTTGAAAGTTTATTTAGACAATTTTTCATTTGAAAATAACTCTATTGAATTGGGTGATCCTATATATAAAGATTGATTTTTTCTCATATTGTTTTTGTGTTTCTTTTTGAGTGATTTTTTGCTAGTTTCTCTCACCCCAGTCAAATGGCGGACAACGGTATTCCATGACTTAAGTTGGTTCTTTCAGTTTCCCATAATAACTAATATTTGTGTATATATTTGTGCAATTCTTTGAATCTCTCTTCCAATTCTCATTTGAAAATGGACACTAATCTTGAAAAATTGAAAAAGTATTTTCCCGCTCTACCTCAAAATACGATTACAAAAATTTACCATGCTATATGTGCAAGATTGAGATTGTTAATGAATCATGGAATTCCTGAAGATATTCACTGGTTGATTGAAGCAAAGGTTCAATTATTAGGTGAGTCCTCTAATTCCTTCATTTCACACATGCCTAGAATAGGTAAAAGCACTTTTGCAAAGAAACGTTGTGCAAAACAACTGAAAGTCTGTCATCGATGTGCCAAATGGACTTGTAATGCACAATGTCATTCTTTAGGAATGGTATCTATAAACCGTGAAGATAAAATACAATTCATTAAGGATGGCCTGAGTAAGGAATGTTTAGATAATCTTCTATTGACCCTTGAGACGCATCCTAGTGGAGATGTGCATCGTGCAATTCATGATTTATGGCCACTATTTCATAAAGAACGTGCTTGACTTAGTCTTAGGAATCTGACAAAAAAAGACCTTGTTTGCTAGTTTTTAAGAAAACTGAATGGGAAGCATATCCCCGACCTATAAAGGGCATTTAAGCCGTTCTTGGATGTAAAACCAAGGGAAGATGTGAGCCACAATCACAACTACCTGTACATACACATGCTTCTGTACATACACATGGCCACAATCACAACTACTTGTACATACACATGCTTTTTCAAAAGTAAATAAATAAAGAGAGAGAGAGTGTGTGTGAGACTCTAGCTGGCCTACATATAGGTGGTATGATTTGCTTTCTAATTTCTCATCTATAAAATCCTCTCTTCCTTCCTTTCATTTCTACTCAACCCATGCATTCAACAAATACAGAAGTATGTAGAAATTGCAAGTTCCTGAAGTCATCATATAAGAAATATTTGTGTTTTCGGTGGATATAGTTGTGGGAAAGAAAAGGAGCTTTTAGAATCAGCAAATCATCTTGGTCAGGTGCTAGCTGAGAAAAAGATTCATTTAGTGTATAGGGGAGGCAGTCTTGGGTTAATGGGAGGTGTGTCAATAGTTGTATTTTTAGGAGGTAGTCAAGTTTTCGGGGTCGTCCTTGAAGCTTTGGCACAAGGGGACATCATTGGAAAAACAATTGGAGAGGAACTACAAGTCTCCACTATGTTTGCTCGAATGAATGCAATGTTTAACCATGTTGATACTTTCATTACCTTACCAGGTGGTCTAGGCACATTGGAAGAGATCTTTCATATTTCCTCTTGGGCCCAACAGCACATTCACCATAAACCCATAGGTTTGTTAAATATTAATGGTTATTATGATAAGTTGTTGTCTTTTCTTGATCATGCTGTGGAACAGGAATTTCTAACATCTTCTGCACGACAAATCATAATCTCTTTCTAACATCTTCTGCACGAAACATCTTCTGCACGATAAATTATAATCTCTGCTGTTACTGCTGAACAATTAATTGACCAACTATAATCTTTCATTTCTATAATTGATCCTTCCATGAGTCGTATAAATTGGTCAACTAACGAAAGCTGTAAAAAGCTTAGATTGGATTTGAGCCTTCATTTGTGAATCTTTGTCTTTTGGTTTTATTATTATGTTTTGTTGTTTCTTATATTTATTTCAGTGTTTTAAGTTTGTCAATGTTCGTTATTTCAAGTGATATCTTCTATACTCTATCTTTCTACCTTAGAACATTGAGGACAATGTCTCGTTTTAGTTAGGGGGAGAGGGTAGTAGCATAAAAAAAAAAAACTAACTGTGTTTTCTATTTCATAAAGCATGTGTAAAATTGTTGTTACTATGATGGCAGAGTAAGGAGAACTTTTTATGACTCTTAAGACGCATCTTAGTAACCATTCGTAACAAGGTCTATCATAATGGTTCTTGAAATATTCAGATTTACAAACTCTCGCATTGTTATCACTTAATTCTGCTCATATACTTATTTAACATGTTATCTTAAACTTTAATTTACACACACACTTTAAACGTATGATTGTGGGTTGCATATTGGATTCTTACATTATTTGTGTTCTTTTGTTAAAGATAACAACTAAGGGAAAGGGATAGTATATAATTAAAAAAAAATAAAAAAAATGAAATGATGATAATAAAAATGTAGATAAGTTTGGTTTCGTAGCCTCCCTAAGCCAAGCAATTAAGCCTGAAGGGGTGTTTTAACACCTAATACCCTAAAGTCAACTGACTTGGGAGTTATTAGCCCAACGCTTGTTACATGGGTTGAGGAGAAAAGTTTAAGGAAATCAAACATTGCACTATCTACATATCAATATCTGCAACCCGAGTTATTAAGCTCGTAGAGCTGTCTCAACACCTAATGCCCTAAGACCAACTGGTCTGGGAGTCATTAGCCAAAATCTCATTACATGGGTTAAAGATGCATGGTGTTTTAAGTTATATGTATATGTATATATATATATATATTAAAAAAAGTAATAAAAAAAGACAAAAATAATATTCCTGACCCAAGAAAGTTAACCTTAAATATTAGAACAAAAATTTTGTTTTCTTCCATGAAAAGCCCCATAATTATATGTTGATATATTAAGCACAAAAGAAAGGTTTATTAATATCTTGTTAAGAGGTATTGAGCAGATATATAAATTTAACGAGAGTTTGTTTTTCTGGATAGATTAATGGAAGTTGAATGATGACTACCTTGCTTTATAGAATTTGCAAAGTATTTTTCTATTTTAATGCTTTGATTACTAGGGACCAGTAATAAAATGGTTGAGGGGGTGATTAATACTTAAAAGTGCATTTTTATCAAGGTTTTATATCATCATTCTGCACTTGAAGTATCAATAACTCCTTAACTAAAGCATGTTTTATAATAATATATCTAATAATATAAGATACCTTTAATTTGTGGTAAATATTTATTTTAAATGCAGGCCTATCACATAAATGAAAGGATTGATTGATTGATGAATTTAAGAACTGAAATTGAAAGGACAAAGAAATGGCCAAACTTAGAAAAGAGATGCCGATGCAGTCTAAACCAGAACACTGTTCACTAATTGGGTCAAATCTGGAGCTGTAGATCTTAGATTTAGGTCTACTTTATATGGATGGAAAGGTAAGACATAGGCCTACAACTTTAATATAAAGCCCAAGATCTAAAAAGTCCATTTTCAAATTCAAATTGGAGCAACAATAAAGAAGTCTGAATTTGTCCTCTAGCCCGAACACTATTCAGTATTTGGGCCATATCTAGAGTTCTAGAAGTTGAAATGATCTGAATTTTTTACACAAGAAAGCTGAGACGATTTCCTACAACTTTTATATTAAGTGGCTCCAATTTTGATGTTATTAATGATGTTTTGGGCAGACAAAAGAAGATAAGGATTGTCACCAAGTCAAGAGTTGACCACCTACTTATCAATTAGTCATCAAATCAATAGTTCTCAATTTTGGCCTATAAAATGAGGCATTTGCCATGCATTTAGGCATCTTGGTGTCCAGATCAAGATTATGCTTTTGATTTCTCTATTTGTATTTTTGTAATGTTTATACTTTTCTTTCATTAATATCAAGTTTATGCCTTTCATTTCCTTTCCTTTACTTAGTTAACTCTTATCTTATTTATGTTCTTATTTTATTTATTTATTTTTCTTTCTTTCATTATGTTTAGCTAAGTTTATTATGTCAAGGTGAAAAGGTTACATTAATGGTGTAAGAATAAGTATAATGTAAACTCAATATGGATTTTAATGTTTGATACTAACATGTTTTATATTTGTTATCTTGTTCACTCTTTAATACTTTGCTTGTTAAATAACTAATTCTTGATTTATGTTGTATAACACTTGGTACAACAAATGCTTCGCACTTTCATAGCCCATACTATATGGTATAACCAACACCTGAGCTATAAAAGGAACTTGACTTGTTGTTAACATAAGTTATAATCATGAATGCTTGACGAGATTTACAAGTATTAGCATTAATCGAATAAGATGACTAATGTAATCATGTTAACAATATATGGTTGTTATTATTATTATTTTAAAGATTTTATGTTTTGTTTTGCTTGAGGACTAGCAAAATCTAAGTTGGGGGGTGTGATTGTGCATCAAAAGTGTCATTAAGTCTCTTATTTTACATATGTATTTATTGTTTTTATTTGGTTGTTTTTATAATAATTGATGTGTTTTTTAGTAATGAAGTTTGTTTTAATGTTTCGATAGGTTTTTGGAGCTTAAATGAATTAATTCAGAAAATTCAACGTCGGAATTCAGAACAACGAATTGAAGAGACATTTAGTTGAGGATTGAAGCAAATCTTGGTTCAAATAAGTGCTCCAAATTTGTCCCAAAAATCAATTCTATTCCAATTCTAGAAAAGAATATCATATGATTTATTTCAAGCCCAAAGTTGCCTTATGTTGTGTGCAAACTTCAACCATTAAACACTCAAGGTTTCAATGTCAATCTTAGCCCAAATAATAAGTACATTTGTATACTTATTTGATGCTCAAATTCAGCCCAAATTCAGCCCCAAATCAGCCCCAAATTCAACCTTCAAATCAACCCAAACACAATCCATGATCTTACACGTCCACACAACAAATAACAATTGATTTATTTTGGGTAATCCATTGATCCAAGAAGGCAAGCACATGGATGGAAAGCTGGAGGGGATATTTTAACATTATTTTGGGTCAAAAAGAAGAAGGAGACACCTCATAATGAGGAAGAAAAACGTGCACCAAAGTAGTTGTAAAGCTGTCTTGATTTGATTTTTCAGAACACCTTTCGGTGTTTTGCCCATAACTTTTGACTCAGGTGTCCAAATGAGCTATTCTTTAGTGATCTGGAAAGGTGACAGAATTTCCTATACATATGTCTCTAATAGACTTCTCAAAAACAAGCTTCGAAGAGGGTCGAATTGCTGTCCAAAGTTAGAGTCAGATTTGTGTCCAAATTTTTTCTGAAATTGTATTGTGTTCTTCTTTATAGATTTCGGTTCTTTAGTTTGTAAAACTTATTATTTCAGTTGGATTCAAGTTCTTTCATGTTTATTGAAGTGTTCTTATATATAATCATGGTTGGCTAAACTCTTTCTTGGATCCAAATCAAGGATAATGGTAATTGAGGTGAGTTCTTTAGGATATGAATGAATCTTAATGTTTATCTTCTTATTTTCTTCATGAATGATTTATTATTGTAAAGAAATTTTAGAAATCATTTAGGTAATGTTATAATCTTGAATTTTTATGCACAAACTTTAGTTTTGGTATAGAGATTGCTTGATTCAATGTCTTACTTAATATGAAAGTACTTGTTCATTCTTAAGCAATAATCAATCTTCATCTTTCTAATCTTCATTGTAATATCTACCGCTCTAATATCACCATCGTTGATATTAGGTTGAGTTATCTTATATATGTTGAAGAAATCACCAATACATCACCATTAAAATTGATTTGGACCAAGACTTACTTTTTCTTGTCATTTAAAATCTATTTACATTTTTTTTTTTATCTTTAAAAACAAATCCATCAATTATTTTCAACCAAGTTATTGTTAATTTAATTCCTCTTGAGTTTTTTTTGTTACTTAGCTTAATTTCCAGATCTAGCTCTCTGTGGATATGACCTCGATCTTACCGAGTTAATTGCTAGATCGCACACTCGTGCACTTGCGAGTTAAAACAAGCCGATCATAAAAAGCGGTCAAGCATTTTCACTTGTTTCTTCTTCTTTTATTTTCTTCTTCCTTTTATTTTATTCCTACACGTGCATAAGAGTGTGGTCACGTACATCAAGTGGTAGACTTTGTAGGATATCCTCATCATTTTCAGAAAATATGGCCGAAGAAGATAATCAATCACTTCAAAATGAGAATAATAAGAATAACCGTGCTAGAACACTTAGAGACCACATGAATCCCACAAGAACAAGTGCACCATCATGTATAGTTTTTCCTCCTGATGCATCTCATTTTAATTTTAAACTAGGCATTATTCAACTTTTACCTTCTTTTCATGGCTTAGAATTGGAAAATCCATACTTGCATTTAAGAGAATTTGAGGAGGTCTGCAACACATATAATAATTTAAATTGTAGCATGAACACCATTCGATTAAAGCTTTTTCCTTTTTCATTAAAAGATAAAGCTAAAACATGGCTACAAAATTTGAGACCAGGATCCATTCGTGCTTGGGATGAAATGCAACAACAGTTTTTAAAGAAGTTTTTCCCATCTCATAAAACAAACTCTTTCAAGAGACAAATCACCACTTTCACTCAAAAACCAGGAGAAATATTTTACCAATGTTGGGATAGGTATCGAGACTTGCTTAGTACTTGCCCTCATCATGGTTTTGAAACATGGAGATTGATTTCACATTTCTATGAAGGGTTAACAACTAAAAATAGGCAAATGGTTGAATTGATGTGCAATGGAACTTTTGAAGATAAAGACCCTGATGAAGCAATGGAGTACTTAGACTTGTTAGCTGAAAATGCTCAAAATTGGGACACCACGGGTACATATGAGGCACCGAGTAAAACTCAGCCTCATACATCTAGTGGAGGTATGTACAACCTTAGGGAAGATCATGACCTTCAAGCCAAAT
>NW_011500930.1:61884-74312 GCF_000495115.2 Populus euphratica | reverse complement strand
AAGGAGTTATTGATATTTTAAGTGCAAAATAATGATATAAAACCTTGAGAAAAATGCACTTTTAAGTACTAATCAAGAAGCATAAGTGATAATATGCAAATTCTTCCCTATTCTTTTCCCAAGTACAATCCCTTCTATGTAGTTACTCGCATTGCATATGATCTTGAAAGATTCATCCCAATTGAGTGGTTGCATGATGGGGACAAATGCGACACGCCTTTAAGCTCATTATGGGCATCTTTACATACTTGATCAAACATAAAATCCATTTTTTTAGCTAATAATTTACACAAGGGTATTGTAATGTTCAAGAAATCTTTGATAATACATTGACATAAACCTGTATGGCCAAGGAAAGAACGAACCTCCTCACATATAAAGGGTTAGACATTAATGAAATAATATCTATATTAGCTTTATTAACTTTTAAACCATGTGAAGACATAACATACCTAATAACTATTTCTTGTTCTACTATAAAATAATAGTTTTTATAGTTTAAGATAAGATTACTTTTAATGCATCTTTTCAAGACAAATGATAAATTTTCTAGACACTTATCAAAAGAATCACCATACACTATGAAAACATCTGTGAAAACCTCAATTATTCTTTCAACATAGTTAGAAAAAAAAAATTTATTGTGCATCTTTAAAAAGTTGCAAATGCATTACACAATCCAAAGGGAGGTTAATTGTATAAATTATAAACAACAATAATACAACAACAATAACAACAATAATAATAGTAATGGTAATAGTAATAAAGAAGAAGAATAAGAAGAAAAGGAAGTTAATGAGAACTTTGAGATGGAAGATTAATATAAGGATCAAACAATGATAAAAACAAATGTCAAGGTTAGAGGATCCACAAATGGTATTTCAAACAATTATAGTATAAGCTCTTATTATTTAACTCGAAACCATACACAAAGGAGGTTTCAATCGGATTATAAATTGTTAACATGATTACATTAGTTATCTTATTCAAATAATGCTAATATTTATAAATGTTGTCAAACATTCATAATTATAACTTATGTTAACAACAAATCAAGTTCCTTTCATAGCACAGATGTCGGTTATACCATACAGTTTGAGTTATGAAAGTGCCAAGTATTTGTTGTACCAAAGGTTATACAATATAAATCTAGACTAATCACATATGTACTAGATCGACATGTAAAAGTAGTATTTTCTTGATCTTCAAGATTAATAACAATCTAATTATACTACTATATCTATTAAGAAATCAGTAAAAAGACTTACTTGTTAGACATTCAAGCATTTGGTTCATGAATAATAATGAGAAATGATCTTTGTGTGTAACGAAATTGGGCTTTTTATAATTAATTACATTCTTCAATAACTCGAGATGCAAGTAGGAATGAGTTCATTATCTTTGTTCTTTACCATCATGATTCTTGTCTTTTTGGCACCACATGGATTGACGCCACCCATTTACTATCCTTGATGGGGTAAATGAATCATGCATATAATAGTTTTAAAATTTCAGCTTTTACTATTTTTATCATAGGTGGATTCAACTTTTTTTGCAATTTCCTTATTGGTTTCGCATTGTCCTTTAATGATATGTGATGCATATACATTGAGGGACTGATGCCTTTGATGTTGGTTAAAGTTCAACCAATGATTGTTTTGATCGCATAATAATTTCATAAACTTTTCCTCTTGTGCACTTGTCAAACCTTTTTGCTATGATGACGAGGAGTGTATTGTTGTTGTCATTGAATACATGCTTCAAATTATTGGTAATTTGATTCTTATTTTTATTTTATTTTATTTTGTTAAAGTTATTTTTTTCAATTTCATTTCAATCAAAAAATTATTTTTATTTTTATGTTATTTTTCATCCTTATTCTTTTGATTTTAGGATTTATTTTATATTTTAATTTTGAAATTTTTTTATTAATTGTTATTTTTTATTTTGAATCCTTTCATATAATTGAATTTATTTTTTAATTTTATTTTTCAATATTTGATTAATTAAGAGTTGGGTTTTATTTTATTTTTTTAGATATAGTGCTTTGAATCTAATAACAAGGATTATAAGTTTAAAAAATTAATACGAATTAAAAATTATTATTTAAAAATAAATTTTATAATTTTTGTATTTTTTATCAAATTATTTTAATCTTATAATTTAAACTATAAATTTGATGTAATGTACTGAATTAACTCAATCTTTATTATCAGGTTAAGGTTTATCCCGGTAATTTTGGTTAATAAATTCTGTAAGCTTGATAAATTCTATAAGCTTGGGACTTGATTGATGATTAATGTACAAGTCTGTGACTAAATTGAGATATCCCGGTAATATAACTTTTTTCTCTCCCTCTCTCTGTTGTCGCTCTTCCCAACCAACCCGAACCGCCCCTCCTCCCTGGCGGCCGCAGGGGGCAGCAACGGTTACTCCAGACACCGGAAAACAGCAGCAACTAGCAACAACAGCAGCCAACGACACGACGGTCGTGCCAGCAACCTTTATCGTCTCCATTCTCCCTCGCAGAGCTCACACCAACCTACAATGGTATACCTTCTGTCATCCCTCTTCTGTGCTACCTTCATTTCTATTTTTTTGCTTTATTTCCTTCCTATCCCTTCTTTATTATTGTTGTTGTTGTTGGAAGTAGCTCTTTTTCCGGAGACCTCCTAGTTTGTGTTTTTTCCGGCTAAGGAGATATTGTCAATACCCCTAAACTGTAATTGTTGTGTGTGTGTATGTTGTCAGTTGATGGAAAGCCCAGATAAAAGCTCTTCTTCTTATCAATTACAAAGCCCTGGGTGGAGTTCTTCAACGCTGCCTCCATCAGTAACGCGGCTGTGGAGACCAGCTGCTCAGCGAAACCTGAGAAACCAATGGTCAAAGTTGGCCTCTTACAGGTTACAATGGGTCTCTTCCTCTTCTACTGGAAGATCACATGCTACTTCTCTTGTTAACACTTATCTCTCGCTAAGGTATTGCCAACTAATCTTCTTTGTCCTTTATAGTTCCTTTCTTTTGGTTCTATTGTGGTATTTTTTGTTGCGGTGATGCTTTTTTTTTTAAAAAAAAAAATTTCTGTGTATTTTTTTGTGTGCATTTCATTTTTATTTAATAAATTATAGAGTGTCATATAATGGTCGAATTTGTATTCAGATACATACCTTCAATGGAGCTTGGTGTTTTAAGCGACATGCTTGATCTTCGAAAGAAAGCTAGTTCAAAGTTGCTTAAACAACAGGTCATTTTTCTCCTCTAGTTCTTGTTTGGTATTGAATTGAAACAGAATTCTTGTGCAAATATTTTAAGCATGAATTTGCCTTGACTCCTTGCTTATAGCCTTGTACTTGATCTTATATCCTTCTCTTTTTCCCCCCTATAGGAGCTTTACAGGCGCAAACTCTTGTCCTCTTACAGGGATTTGGTATGTACACTTTGTTATACATAATTTTTTTTAGTAATTGTGAATGTGTCTTAGCATGTAACTAAAAAAAAAAAAAACAAAAAACATTTTATTGATAAGAAACTATTTTGCAGTAATATTGAGTTATGGTATGGAGCCAACCTTCTGCTTGAGTTTTGTAGATCCCCAAATTGTGAGGAAGAATCATATAATGAAAAATATTTTATAGCATTATAAGACTTTTCGATATGTTCAGTAATGCATGTCCTTTGTATATAGACCTGATCATACTTAGCATTATAGAGGAGGAATTTCTGATACCTTTAAAATGTTTCAAGTAAAATACTCAAGCTGCTAAAATTTTGTATTTAGTAGGATAGAGTAAGCTGTTGATATGTTCTCTATTCTTTACTAAGCTCAGCTAAATAAAGAACGAAGGCCTCTTATAGCACTATGACCTAAAATTTGACAATAGGATTTTATGAATCCAACCGCAGTATGCATGTATTCTTCAATGGCTTGGAGAATGATTGTTATTTCCACTCTTGATATTAAGAAAAGAAATAAGGATGACATCTGATTTAGTTGTCATCATAACAAGGATCAAACTACTACACAATTGAATGAGCATTGAAATCTTTTCTAAGAACCAACGTTGAGCATTTTTTGCTGAGAGTGAATATCTTAGATTAAAATCTCAAGAACTTTTCTAAATAATTTGGTTTGGTTGTATTTATTGTATTTTTTGTGAGATTTTCTGTAGGTTGCTGTTGTAACTTACATGGTCAACACTAGTAGATCTATGAGATGTTATGTCAAAGGAACAAGCAGCAGTCCACTTGTACAATTTTCATGTAGCTTTGAGCATAAAAATGATGCTGGTGATGGTGGTGGCATCCCAGTTTTTGCATTTTGGTCAATCTCTTCTTTTGGTATGTGAATATCCCCAAATCTTCAAGACTTTGGCCATTGTTTGTCAAGTTTTGATGTGGCCATTCCTATTAATGGTATGGTGTTGCCATTTTTGTGTAAAATCTTCAAAACTTTGCCCAGTGTTTGCCAAGTTTTGATGTGGCCATTCCTATTAATGATATGACGTTACCATCCTTTTTAATGAACAGCTTATGACATTAACAATGTGTCATCTATTTTATATCTTTATTTTTTAGCCATGTCTACTTTGTTTTTTTGAATTTTATCAAGTTCTACTTTCAATCATCAATGAGTAGAATGTAATACAACAACAACAACAACAACAATAACAATCATAAAGCCCAAACTAGTTAATATGGATCGTTCTCCGCCATTCAACTCCACTATAAACCAAATCCACTTCAGTATCGAGCGATTTTAGATCCTTTGATACCAGTCCCATCCACCATCTTAGCTCTCAGTCTTCCCATCTCCCACTGTTCAGCAGCTTGTAATATGCAGCTTAGGAATTTTATGGGTGGATCCATGGCCATCCGTTTTCTGGGATTTTTTATTTTGAAATATAAAACAACCCTTTTCATCCACTTGATTGATATTTTTTATAACATTTGTTAGAGTGTTGAAGAGAAAGAGAATAGGTCTAAAAAGTGGAAAACTGGATGAACAATTCCACATAAATAGACTCCAAAATTTCAAATTTCAAGCACTGATGGGTGGCTAATTGATTAGTTGTCAATTATTATTTTTTGTGCCAACTTTTCTGTCCAGTTCTTTTCATTAGGTTGTATCTCAAAATGTCTTTTCATTTTAAATATTAAAGAAATGTCGCTTAGTTTTTCACACCTTTGGCTAATGATTTTAATCTTTGAATGATTTCAGAGCAGTTAGCAGATGAGCTTGTTCTGATGTTTATATCTGAATTAAGTTTAAAGGTACATGTTGGTTGTTTTTGCCACGATGAAATCCCATGTGATTTGGTCTTTGGATTCAAGGATCTCTCTTTGTTTGGGATTCTTATTTGCAATTTTCTTGGGTATTCTTTGGCTTTGGCAGCGTGTGCTTGTTGTGGAGTTATTTACCATTAGTTGTGAAGCTCTGGAAGTTAATGAGTTTTGTTGGTTAAATGAGCTTTATCCTGGAGAGTTTGATGATTTGAGAAAGTGCAACTTGTTTTCCGAGGATACTTGTGGACCAGTCCCTCCAAGACTGATGGAAGGGAAATCCGATATGCCTCCCTTAAAATTTAATAGCCAACCAAACCATGAGAATTTGCAGGTACATGGCTGATTTATTTTCATAAAATGTTCTAATATGTACATTGAAATGTTATACTTGCATTATCAAATAACCTGCACCTAGTACATTGAAACTCCTAAGGGTACACCACATATTATTTCATTCCTAACTGTTAGCCATGCAACAGATATTGTCCTGTTATATATTTCACTTATTTGCTAATATGATTCCATTTACATGATTTATGCCAACCGCTCAAGTACATTGCATTACAGGTTTATCTAACTACATGGCTTGAAGAGCTGAACATAGACACCCATAGGTAAGCTCGAGCTATTTAAATGTCCTTTTGTAATGTAGGATTAACATCAAATATCACCCTTGATTTTTATTGTAGCTGTAACTTTATTTATGAAAACTAAAGTAAAGAAATCAGTAATTTATTTTGCCACTCTGAAAATCTTATCAATATTTGTATTCAATGCACTTGTTTAATTGTTTATTCGTGTTGATCTGAATTAGTTGTGTATTCTTTCTGTAGGGTCGATGAAATATTTGCAATACTTGAGGAGGAAATGCATGTTCGTCTTTCACAGTCTCATTCCCTGGTAAAAGAACCATAATGAAAAGACATCATTTACCTATCCTCTGAACCGTCTGGACCAAAGTTTTGAGTCTCTTAAGAAGGCAACTGTTGCAACCACACAAGGATCTGCAAAATACATGAAGCTGAACTTTAGCCAGGTAACAGGCTACAGGAGCAGGAAAATACTTACTTACCTAGGGAGACATCAACTGCCCCATTAATCCTGTTGTTGCCACGTTATTAGGAACTTCCCAAGGCACATCTGCAGTGATCTCATGAGGTGGTTGTGCTCCAAGAATGCTAAAGTTAAGTGCTTTGAGAGGGCAGTAGATGGCAAGGCAGCCTTGATGTGGTGAATATATCGGTACCAAATTTATGGTTTCTAAGAAAGATTGTTGAGTATATTTATTTGTTCTAGATGCCTGCCGCCATGTTCATTATAGTTGTCTTTTATACGTGTGCTCACTGGCAAAGCTGTCTGTTATAGCAAAGTTGTGTTGATCTTTTGGCAAAATATAAGATTAGGTCCGATCTGAAGAGTAATATAATTTCAAGTTTGGTTAGTGAAATTTATTATGTATGCTGCAGCAAGCATTGTCGCACTCTCATTTTGTGGACGGGAGTGTTTGATTTTTTGTTTCAACATGATTTTCAAAATCAAGCATTGTTGCCCTCTCATTTTATGGACCTCTGCGGGAGTGTCTGATTTTGTGGCTCAAAATGATTTACAAAATGCCTTTTAAATTTATTTTTGTTTCAAACATTAAATTGATATTTTTATGTTTTTAAATGATTTTGATAAAAAAATTATTATTTTGATATATTTTTAATTAAAAAATACTTTTAAAAAGCATCTTTGTATACCGTACATTTTACAGTTGGAAGATGCAGTTTCTCTATTCTTTGCACTTCTTTTGTAAAAGCTTTATGAAGGGTAGCCTTTTTTATATTGCTTATTCATTCATGAAATATATAAATAAATAAATGGATGATTATAAAAAAAATCTTCTATATTTTAATTAATTTTTTACTTTAACTCTATATTTTTAGAAATTATAATTTACATTTTTTGTCAATCAAAAATTTTGAAAATGATGAAACAATTAAATTACCCTACTACATAATATCCAAGAAGAAAACCAATAGAAACACTCAAAGCCAATAGAAACACAATTGAAGAGAGAAAATGTACCCCTATTTCTTTTTCTTGCCTTGTCGATTGAAAACTCGCCACGTTGATTGAAAACTAAAATGAAAATGAAAATGAAAATTTGTTTACTTGAAGTCTCTTTTCTCGTTTGTAATGTCTCCCTTTCCTATGTCAAAATTTAATTTTAGTGTGTTTTATTGATAAAAAAAATATTGTTAATTCATTACAATATAGTTTGTTTTTACTAGATTTAACAAAAATATTTCAAATATGTTACTATTGAAAAGATATTCCCAATACTAGAATCTTTAAGAAATTCAATGTTTGTTGTGTTGTTTAATGGATAAAACTTAGATTCCATACAAGTTTTAACTATTGTTTATCCTGATTAATCATATTTTCTTTGGAAACCATAAAAGTCTTCAAATTTAATGTTAGGTTTATTGTTTACAAAACCTTAATTCTTTAATCTTTGCTTATATTGTTTTTAATTGGTTAATTAATCATTGTATAGCCAATTAGGTATGTTTAAATGAAAATCATAAACCCCCCCCTAATTTGAATGTTAGAGTTAATGTTTACATAAGACTAATTTTTTGATATTTGCTTATTACATGTTCAATTAGTCTATCAAACACTTCCATTAACTTTCTTTAACAATTGTATTGCCTGCTTAGACATGTTTATCTGGGAACTAAAAAAACCTTTAATTTAAATGTTGTGTCCAACTATCCACGTAACCTAAGTAGGCATTTATGCTCTTTTATTAATGTTGTAGAAAATACTATGAAGATTTAGTTTAGTTAATGTACAATAATACATGATTACTTAGACATGGATACTTTAATTATGTTCTATTGTGTGGTTTCCTGTATCATAATTTACTTGTCATTTTTTTTTGTTCACGTATGCATGACATTGTAGACTTTTTAGAACTCTATTTTACCATCTCAATGTACACCATACAAGATAAAATTATTGAATATAGCTGCTCATCATGTCAAAAGAAATTATATAAAACTGATTATATATCTTATATAGACATATATAGGAAAAGCTCGTTTTACACCTTCTTGATTGGAACTTGAGAAAAGAAAGATGTCGGCTTTAAGGAGACAATTGATTTAGTAAGATGATTCATTTCTTATCAGGCTAGCGAGTAAACCCTTGAATAAAAAAAATCTAATGTTAATAGAGAAACTGTTTTGTTTAGCGTGATAACATATATATGCCTTCAAGCAAATGAGATCTAAGGCTGGTATGTATGATGACTCCCATCTTATTCTGCTTTAACCACAGGTTATAATTCAGCTTAAACCTTAAATGTTAATTTTAAAAGTAAAAAAAATCCAATTGCCATAACTAGAGCTAAATTTATGACTAATATTCAAAGAAACAAAATCATTATTGCCATTATTACCAAAGTCATCGCCATTATTAAAATTATCATTGGTATTGAATCCATCAACATTGAGCCTAGAGTATCATAAATAAGACAACACCTACATCCATAAACTAAAATATGCTAATGGTTAACTAATTAGTGGGCTCATACCAAAAGGTGATGAACAAAGTTGCAAAGAAATGATGTGCTTTTCTTTGTTCTCATAATAAAGTAATCAACCAGTAGAGCTCATATTAATGAAGATTCACTTATATGCTATATAAGGGATGACAAAAGACAATTTTACTTATGAGTTAGCTGAAATTTAGACCAAAATCTCATTTACAGCTCAACTGACTTGCTTTCATTGCATTCATGTCGAAAATGAAGAATAAATAACAAAGATTTATTTAGCTGATCTTTTCCTTTTTGTTCGAGAGGTTTTACATTCAAATAAATTTTTGATATAAACTTTAAGGGATTTTAGATAAGGGATGATAGTGAGAATACAATTATCGATGATGCCTCAACATTACATATATTTAGTACAATTGAAGGTGAAAATAAGATACATCTATATCTTGATGATGATCTTGTTACTACTCTTTTACAATTAAAAATGCCAAAGTGGTATTAAAATAAACCTGTTGCGATGTCGCGATCGCATAAATTAATTATCCTAGCATAAAACACAACACATAAGATAATATAGAGCAAGTAAGGGGTTGATCCCATGAGGAAGGTTCAAGTTAGATTTTTATACTAGATGATATGCAACTTGGGGGGGTTTTGGACGTTATCTAAGTTAAAGCAAAAGAAAACATAAAACTATCAAGCAAAATTAAATAAAATCAGAAAATTATCAAGATAACAAACCTTGATCACAAGCACACATTTACCTATAAAAATCAGAATTGATCCTGGAAACAAAATATCAATTTATATTCTGAATAAATATCTCTTCTTAATATTGGTTAGTTAACGGATCCGCCGTATAACTAACCCTAACTTTCAAACAACGACAGTGTTCACATTAGTAATTTAATTCAATAGCAGCCTTTAGATCTAGATAAGTTGATTAATCAAGAAAACATAACTGTCCATAATTTATGTTTGATTTGATTGAATGTTTTCCCTAAAATATCAATAATAACTTAGAGTCCGCTCTAGCAATTAAAATAAACAATCATAGGAAAAATAAACATAAGAGAATAAATATATTCATCATGTAAACTGAAAAGAAAAGGTAAAATAAATCTCACATTTCTTGAAATCTGAAGGTTTCCATGTCTTTACAACCAAGAAAAATTGTTTAGCTTGCATGTTTATTGAACAACTAATAAAAAAAAGGGAGTGCATAATTTCAAATTTCTTAGAGGAGGAGCGCGTTTTTCTCCTCTTGGGTGGCTGCCCCCCTTTCTCTTCTCTCATTCTTTTTATATCTTAGGAAACCCTAGTCTTTATTTTACAAAATAGTCCTTCTTTAAGTAGACAGTTTACATTTAAGTACTTCAATAACTATTTTCCTAAAAAAGAAGAAATAGCCTTGCATGAAATCTTTAAGCTTTGACTTAGAGGAGCTAAATTGTTGAAATAAAAACTTGGATATCGGTTTAGATGCTTTGGAACGTAATTTGAACTCGTTTCTTCATGAAACCTGTTTGTTGGTAGAATTTAGTTGTCATTTTTAAAAAATCATATCTCCCTCATATGACATTTCTTTTTTGCTAAAACTTTGAGCTTACACCTTTGAATCAGGAATCCAAAAAAATTATCAATTGGACTTTTGTAGCTCCAGATATTCAAGTCGGAATGGTTGAACGTCAACATTGGCAGATTGTGAGATTTGACTTTGAAAGCAGTGATCTCCATGCTTTTCCTTATCTTATTTTCTTGCCTTAGATGTCCAGAAAAGTATGGATGTTAGCTTTTTAATTGCACTGAAATCACTTCATTTTGACCTCTAGAGCTCATGCTCTGTGCAAAACATCAACTGAAGGTCAAATCTGTCAATTATCTTAAATTTACTCCTTTTTGCATCTTTCATCCAAAAGTATCTTCAAACATACAACAAAGAATATCAAGGCATTTTATATATAAAACATAGTGATTAGTACTTAAAAGTGCATTTTTGTCATGGTTTTATATCATCATTTTGCATTTGAAGTATCAATAACTCCTTAACTAAAGCATGTTTTATAATAATATATATAATAATATAAGATACCTATAATTTGTGGTAAATATCTATTTTTAATACAGGCCTATCACATAAATGAAAGGATTGATTGATGACTTGAAGAACTTAAATTGCAAGGATAAAGAGATGGTCAAACTTAGAAAAGAGATGTCGGTGCAATCCAAACCGGAACACTATTCGGTAATTGGGTCATATCTGGAGCTACAGATCTCAGATTTAGGTCCAATTTATATGGATGAAAAGGTAAGACATAGGCCTACAACTTTCATATGGAGCCCAAGATCTAAAAAGGCCACTATCAAGTCCAAATTATAGCAACAACAAAGAAGCCCGAATCTGTCTTCCAGCCCGAGCACTATTCGGTATTTTGGCCATATCTGGAGTTCTAGAAGTCCAAATGAGCTGAATTGTTTACACAAGAAAGATGAGACAATTGCCTACAACTTTCATGTTTGCAACTGGCTCCAATTTTGACGTTATCAATGACGTTTAGGGCAGACAAGAGAAGATAAGGATTGTCACCAAGTCAAAAGTTGGCCACCCACTTATCAATTAGTCATCAAATCAATAGTTCCCAATTTTGGCCTATAAAAGGAGGCATTTGCCATGCATTTAGGCATCTTGGTTTCCAGATCAAGATCATGCTCTTCCTTTCTCTCTTTGTATTTTTTGTAATGTTTATGCTTTGCTTTCATTAATATTAAGTTTATGCCTTTCATTTCCTTTCATTTACTTAGTTAACTTTTATGTTCTTATTTTGTTTATCTATTTTGCTTTCTTTCATTATGTCTAGCTAAGTTAGTTATGTCAAGGTGAAAAGGTTACACTAATGGTGTAAGAATAAGTATAATGTAAACTTAATATGGACTTTAATGTTTGATACTAACATGTTTTATATTTGTTATCTTGTTTACTCTTTAATACTTTGCTTGTTAAATGATTAATCTTGATTTATGTTGTATAACACTTGGTACAACAAATGCTTGGCACTTTCATAGCCCATAATGTATGGTATAACCGACACCTGAGCTATGAAAGGAACTTGATTTGTTGTTAACATAAGTTATAATCATGAATGCTTGACGAGATTTACAAGTATTAGCATTAATTGAATAAGATGACTAATGTAATCATGTTAACAATATATAATCTGATTGGAACCTCCTTTGTGTGTGGTTTCCAATTCAATAATAAGAGTTTATACTATACTTGTTTGATATACCATTAGTGGAACCTCTAACCTTGACATTTGTTATTATTATTGTTTAATCCTTACATTAATTTTCCATCTCCAAGTTCTCATCATCATCTTCTTCTTCTCTTTCTTTATTATTATTATTATTACTACTACTACTATTATTACAACTAGTAGTACTACTACTACTACTACTACTACTACTACTACTACTACTACTACTACTACTACTACTACTACTACTACTACTACTACTACTACTACTACTACTACTACTACTACTACTACTACTACTACTACTACTACTACTACTACTACTACTACTACTACTACTACTA
>NW_011500930.1:57284-61871 GCF_000495115.2 Populus euphratica | reverse complement strand
TATTATTATTATTATTATTATTAGTATTATTAGTATTACTATTATTATTATTATTATTATTATTATTATTATTGTTGTTGTTGTTATTATTATTCTTGTTGTTGTTGTTATTGTTATTGTTATTGTTGTTGTATTATTGTTATTTATAATTTGTACAAATAACCTCCCTGTGGTTCGACCCCGGTCTTGCCTGGTTATTTATTACTTCGACACTCCTGCACTTGGGAGAAGACATCAATCTTTTAGTCGTGTCACATAGGCAAAACACTAGTTAAATATGAGTGAAACTATCAAATAATATCATTGCATCAAAACCCAACGATGATCAGACATCTGGAACCAAATATTTTACAACATATGATAATGATAATGAAAGAAATAATAACAATAAAATGGTACTATTTGTTGGAGAAGAAGATATGGATATAAATGATAGTCATGCTAATGATTTTTGCATTGGTAGTTTTAGTGTTGATTTGTGTATTTCTTTTATTAGTATTGTTGGTGATAGAAATAATGTTGACACTTATGGTGTAAATGAGGAACATAAGGAAGATGAAGAAGATAATAAGTATATTCCTATTAACAAGGAAAGATTTGAATTTAATAATGAATATAACTTATCCTCCAAGTTAAGACTTGGCGATATGTCCTACTGAACTATGTACTTTATGGCAATTTTAACAACTTTTGATAATGCAGGACTCCTTCTTATCATGTTCTCTATAAATAGGTATTTATTAACAACCTTGAAACTATGTAGATCTCCATCTCTAACACCTTTTAATTCAATGTATGACACCACTATATTCTTCATTACAATCATGCTTTGTATAGCCTTTATGATAATAAATCTTTCATTTGCAATATATTTAAGCCTCTGATGCAAAACAAAAGAGATAACTCTTACCGAATAGATCCAAGGTCTTTCCAATAACATATTATAGCTTGGTTAAATGTCTATCATTTGTAAAATAACTTGGAATTGCTAAGGTCTGATCTCTAAAACAATGTTGATATCACCAATAATTTGCTTTAGTGTGTTGTCATAGGCTAAAGCCATCAACTTGTTAAGTCTAAAATAAGATACACCACTACTATCCTTTCAGTTACATATTTTAGGAGAACTTAAAGAGTTGGTCCTTTATCATTCAAGGCCTTGATAATTATATAGTCCTTACATTTAATTATGATGTGTAATATCTTGTTATACCCTGTACCTTTTAAACCTAACTCATCTTATATAAAGTACAAGTAATCAGTGGCCTTAATCTTGCCAACCAAAAGATTCATGGATTCAAAAGTAATGTTTTAAAGAATATAGAAATCATTCAAAACCTTCTCCAAGGCTTTATAGTGTGGTTTTTAAGCTTACGATTAGTGAAAAAAATGTGATCCTATGTGAGATCCCACATTGAAAGCGAGCGTCTAGAGCTAGGGCTTTATACATGGTGTTGGTTGCTAACATGTTGTACGCGTTTTAGGGTCATGTGTGGCTGCTAGGAACAAAATCATAAGGAGGACCTGGGTGGATGACACGACCAAAAGATTAATGTCATTTAACAAACAAAGTGTTAAAGAGTGAACAAGATAATAAATGCAAAACATGTTAGTATTAAACATTGAAGTCTACGTTAAGTTTACACTACACTTATTCTTACACCATTAGTGTAACCTTTTCACCTTGACATAATAAACTTAACTAAACATAACAAAAGAAAGAAAAATAAATAAACAAAATAAGCACATAAATAAGATAAAATTTAACTAAGTAAAGGAAAGGAAATGAAAGGCATGAATAAGATATTAATGAAAGCAAAACTTAAGTATTACAAAAATACAAAAAGAGAAAGTAAGAGCATGATCTTGATTTGGAGACTAAAATGCCTAAATGCATGGAAAATGCCTCCTTTTATAGGCTAAAATTGAAAACTATTGATTTGATGACTAATTGATGAGTGAGTGGCCAACTCTTGACTTGGTGACTATCTTTATCTTCTCTTGTCTGCTTAAAACATCATTAATAACATCAAAATTAGAACCACAATAAAGTTGTAGGAAATTGTCTTAGCTTTCTAGAAAAAAAAATGGAGGTAATTTGGATTACTAAAACTTCAGATATGGGCCAAACACTAAACAGTGTTCGGGCTGCAGAATAGATTTGGACTTTTTTGTTGTTACAATAATTTGGACTTAAAAATGACATTTTTAAATCTTCGGTTCCCATAAAAGTTATAAGCTTATATCTTACCTTTCCATACATATAAAGTAGATCTAAATATGAGATCTACAGCTCTAGATATGACCCAATTACCGAACAGTGTTCCGGTTTAGACTACACCAGCATCTCTTTTCTAAGTTTGGCCATCTCTTTGTCCTTTCAATTTCAGTTCTTAAACTTATCAATCAATCATTTCATTTATGTGATAGGCTTGTATTTAAAATGAACATTTATCATAAATTAAAGGTATCTTATATTATTAGATATGTTATTATAAAACATGTTTTAGTTAAGAAGTTATTGATACTTCAAGTGCAAAATAATGATATAAAACCTTAATAAAAATACACTTTTAAGTACTAATTACACCCCTAACCAGTTTATTATTAGTCCTTAATAATCAAAGCATTAAAATAGAAAAATAATTTGCAAATTTCACAAAACAAGGTATTCATCATTCAACTTTCATTAATCTATCCAGATAAACAAACTCTCATTAAATTTATATATCTACTCAATACCTCTTAAAGAAAATATTAATAAACCTTTCTTTTATGCTCAATATATCAACATATAGTTATGGGGCTTTACTTGGAAGAAAACAAAATTCTTGTTCTAATGTTGAAGGTTAACTTCCTTGGGTTGGGGTTTCTTTTCTTTTTTTGTTTTTTTAAATATATATACATGTAGCTTAAAACACAATGCATCTTTAACCCATGTAACAAGCTTTCAGCTAATGACTTCCAGACTAGTTGGTCTTAGGGCATTAGGTGTTGAGACACCCCAATGAACTTAGTAACTTGGGTTGCAGATACTGATACGTAGATAATGCAATGTTTGATTCCTTTAAGCTTTTCTCCTTAACCCATGTAACAAACGTTGGGTCAATAGCTCTCGAGTCAGTTGACTTTAGGGTATTAGGTGTTAAGATACCCCTTCAGGCTTAATTGTTTAGGTTAGGGAGGTTACGAAACCAAACTTATCTATATTTTTATTATCATTTTTTTTTTGTAAATTATATATTATCCATTTCCCTTATTTGTTACCTTTAACAAAAGAACATAAATAATGTAATAATCTAATGTGCAACCCACAATTATATGTTAAAGTATGTGTGTGAAAATTAAGGTTTACGAATATATGTTAAATGAGTATATGAGCAGAATTAAGTGATAACAATGCAAGAGTTTGTAAACCTGAATATTTTAAGAAGTATTATGATAGATCTTGTTATGAATATTGCAAATAACCATTGAAAAATATTTACCAAGATTTGTCTCAAGAGTCAATAAAATTCCTCTTTACTCAGCCATCTTAGTAACAACAGTTTGCAAATGGTTTATGAAAAAGCAATCACAGTTAGGCTTTTTTATATATCAACTACTACCCTCTCCCCCCAATCAAAATGAGACATTGTCCTTAATGTTCTAAGGTAGAAAGATAGAGTATAGAAGACATTACCTGAAACAATGACTATTGACAAACCTGAAACACATTTAAACAAATATAAGAAACAATAAAACACAAATATTATACTATTAATAAAATGAAAAGACACAAGTTTTTACAAACTAAGACTTAAATTGTAGTTGTGATTGTGGCTCACATCTTCCCTTGATTTTACGTCTAAGAATGACTTAAATGTCCTCTATGGGTCGGAGATAAGATTCTCATCTAGTTTTCTTAAAAACTGACAAATAGAGTCTTTGTAATTAGATTCTCTAGATTAAGTCGATCATGTTTTTTATGAAAATAGGGCCATAAATTATAAATTACACGATGCACATCTCCACTAGGATAAGTCTCAAGAGTCAATAGAAGATTATCTAAAGACTCCTTACTCAGGTTATCCTTAATGAATTGTATTTTATCTTCACAATTTATAAATACCATTTCTAAAGAACGACATTGTGCATTACAAGTCCATCTAGCACATCGATGACAAACTTTCAGTCATTTTGTAAGACATTTCTTTGTAAAAGTGCTTTTACCTGTCCTAGGCGTGTATGAAATAAAAGAATTGGAAGGCTCGCATGATAATCGGACCTTTGCTTCAATTAGCCAGTGAATCTCTTAAGGAATTCCATGGCTCATTAACAACCTCAATCTTGCACACCTAGCTTGGTAAATTTTTATAATCGCATTTTGAGGCAAAGCAGGAA
Source organism: Populus euphratica (assembly GCF_000495115.2). Taxonomy (NCBI): domain Eukaryota; kingdom Viridiplantae; phylum Streptophyta; class Magnoliopsida; order Malpighiales; family Salicaceae; genus Populus; species Populus euphratica. The sequence goes on along the minus strand of NW_011500930.1, from coordinate 57,488 downwards.
AATACTTTTTTAATTTTTCAAGAGTGGTGTCCATTTTTTAAGACGAGAAGTGGAAAGGAGATGCAAAGAAAAGCGAAGGAACAAGGAATTAAACAAATATATACACATATATCAGTTATCGTAGGAAACTGAAAGAACCGACTTAAGAGTCACGGAGTACCATTATCCGTCATTTAACCGGGGTGAGAGAGACTAGCAAACCAA
>NW_011500930.1:29228-55966 GCF_000495115.2 Populus euphratica | reverse complement strand
AGTGCTCGGGCTGGAGGACAGATTCGAGCTTCTTTATTGTTGCTACAATTTGGACTTGAAAATGGCCTTTTTAGATCTTGGGCTCCATATGAAAGTTGTAGGCTTATGTCTTACCTTTCCATCCATATAAAGTATACCTAAATTGGAGATCTATAGCTCCAGATATGACCCAATTACTGAACAGTGTTTCGATTTGGATTGCACCGACATCTCTTTTCTAATTTTGGTCATCTTTTTGCCCTTGCAATTTAAGTTCTTAAAGTCATCAATCAATCCTTTTATTTATGTGATAGACCTGCATTTAAAATGAACATTTACCATAAATTAAAGGTATCTTATATTATTAGATATACTATTATAAAACATGCTTTAGTTAAAGAGTTATTGGTACTTCAAGTGCAAAATGATGATATAAAACCATGATAAAAATGTACTTTTAAGTACTAATCACACCCCCCAACCAGCTTATTACTAGTCCCTAGTAATCAAAGCGTTAAAATAGAAAAATAATTTGCAAATTCCATAAAGCAAGGTATTCATCATTTAACTTCCATTAATCTATCCAAATAAACAAACTCTCGTTAAATTTATATACCTGCTCAATACCTCTTAACAAGATATTCATAAACCTTTCTTTTGTGTTCAATGTATCAACACATAATTATAGGGCTTTTCTTGGAAGAAAAAAAATGTTTGTTCTAATGTTTAAGGTTAACTTCCTTGGGTTGGAATTATTATTTTTGTCTTCTTTTTTTTTGTCTTTTTTTTAAAATATATATACATATAATTTAAAAACAGCATGCATCTTTAACCCATGTAACGAGCTTTCGGCTAATGACTCCCAGACCAGTTGGTCTTAGGGCATTAGATGTTAAGACACCCCTACGAGCTTAGTAACTCGGGTCGCATATACTGATATGTAGATAGTGTAGTGTTTGATTTCCTTAAGCTTTTCTTTTCAACCCATGTAACAAGCGTTGGGCCAATAGCTCCCAAGTCAGTTGACTTTAGGGTATTAGGTGTTAAAACACCCCTTCAAGCTTAATTGCTTAGGTTAGGGAGGCTACGAAACCAAACTTATCTACATTTTTATTATTATCATTTTTTTTTCTTTTTTTTTAATTATATACAATCTCTTTCCGTTAGTTGTTACCTTTAAGAAAAGAACATAAATAATGTAATAATCCAATATGCAACCCGCAATCACATGTTAAATCAGTATATGAGCATAATTGAGTGATAATAATACAAAAGTTTGTAAATCTGAATATTTCAAGAAGTATTATAATAGACCTTGTTAAGAATGGTTACTAAGATGCGTCTCAAGAGTCGCTTTATGATTAGTACTTAAAAGTGCATTTTTATCATGATTTTATATCATCATTTTGCACTTGAAGTATCAATAACTCCTTAACTAAAGCATGTTTTATAATAATATATCAAATAATATAAGATACCTTTAATTTGTGGTAAATGTTCATTTTAAATGCAGGCCTATCACATAAATGAAAGGATTGATCGATGACTTTAAGAACTTAAATTGCAAGGGCAAAGAGATAACCAAAATTAGAAAAGAGCTGTCGGTGCAATCCAAACCGGAACACTGTTCGGTAATTGGGTCATATCTGGAGCTATAGATCTCAGATTTAGGTCTACTTTATATGGATGGAAAGGTAAGACATAGGCCTACAACTTTCATATGGAGCCCAAGATCTAAAAATGCCATTTTCAAATCCAAATTGTAGTAACAACAAAGAAGCCCGAATCTGTCCTCCAGCCCGAGCACTGTTCAGTATTTTGGCCATATCTGGAGTTCTAGAAGTCTAAATGAGCTGAATGTTTTACACAAGAAAGCTGAGACAATTGCCTACAACTTTCATGTTTTCGAGTGGCTCCAATTTTGATGTTATCAATGACGTTTTAGGCAGACAAGAGAAGATAAGGATTGTCACCAAGTCAAGAGTTGGCCACCCACTCATCAATTAGTCATCAAATCAATAGTTCCCAATTTTGGCCTATAAAAGGAGGCATTTGCCATGCATTTAGGCATCTTGGTCTCCAGATCAAGATCATGCTCTTGCTTTCTTTCTTTGTATTTTTTGTAATGTTTATGCTTTGCTTTCATTAATATCAAGTTTATGCCTTTCATTTACTTAGTTAACTCTTATCTTAGTTATGTTCTTATTTTGTTTCTTTATTTTTCTTTCTTTTATTATGTTTAGCTAAGTTTATTATGTCAAGGTGAAAAGGTTACACTAATGGTGTAAGAATAAGTATAGTGTAAACTCAATATGAACTTTAATGTTTGATACTAACATGTTTTGTATTTGTTATCTTGTTCACTCTTTAATACTTTGCTTGTTAAATGACTAATCTTGATTTATGTTGTATAACACTTGGTACAACAAATGCTGGACACTTTCATAGCCCATACTGTATGGTATAACCGACACCTGAGCTATGAAAGGAACTTGATTTGTTGTTAACATAAGTTATAATCATGAATGCTTGACGAGATTTACAAGTATTAGCATTAATTGAATAAGATGACTAATGTAATCATGTTAACAATCTATAATCTGATTGGAACCTCCTTTGTGTGTGGTTTCCAATTGACTAATAAGAGTTTATACTATACTTGTTTGACATACCATTAGTGGATCCTCTAACCTTGACATTTATTGTTATCGTGGTTAAATCTTTACGTTAATATTCCATCTTAAAGTTCTCATCTTCTTTATCTTCTTCTTCTTTTTCTTTATTATTATTATTCTAATAAGAGTTTATACTATACTGACAAACCTAAACACACTGAAACAAAAATAAGAAATAACAAAACACAATAATAAAACCAAAAGACACAAAAATTCACAAATGAAGGCTCAAATCCAATCTAAGCTTTTTACGGCTTTCCTTAGTTGACCAATTTATGCGACTCATGGAAGGATCAATTACAGGAATAAAGGATTGTAGTTGGTCAATTAATTGTTCAGCAGTAGCAGTAGAGATTATGATTTGTCGTGCAGGAGATGTTAGAAATTCCTGTTCCACAGCATGATCAAGAAAAGACAACAACTTATCATAATAACCATTAACATTTAACAAACCTATGGGTTTATGGTGAATGTGCAGTTGGGCCCAAGAGGAAATATGAAAGATCTCTTCCAATGTGCCTAGACCACCTGGTAAAGCAATGAAGGCATCAACATGGTTAAACATTGCATTAATTCGAGCTGACATTGTGGAGACCTGAAGTTCCTCTCCAATTGTTTTTCCAATGATGTCCCCTTGTGCTAAAGCTTCGGGGACAACCCCCAAAACTTGACTACCTCCTAAAAATACAGTTATTGACACACCTCCCATTAACCCAAGACTACCTCCCCCATACACTAAATGAATCTTTCTCTCAGCTAGCACTTGACCAAGATAATTTGCTGATTCTAAAAACTCCTTTTCTTTCCCAGGACTAGATCCACCAAAAACACAAATATTTTTTATATGATGACTTGAGCAACTTGCCATTTCTACACACTTTTGTAGTTGTTGAATGTATGGGTTAAGTAGAAATGAAAGGAAGGAAGAGAGGGTTTTATAGATGAGAAATTAGAAAGGCAACATACCACCTATATGTAGGCCAGTTGGAGTCTCACACACACTCTCTCTCTCTTTATTTATTTATTTATTTACTTTTGAAAAAGCATGTGTATGTACAGGTAGTTGTGATTGTGGCTCATATCTTCCCTTGGTTTTACGTCCAAGAACGGCTTAAACGCCCTCAATGGGTCGGGGATAGGCTTCCCATCCAGTTTTCTTAAAAACTGGCAAACAGGGTCTTTTTTAGTCAGATTCCCAAGACTAAGTCGATCATGTTCTTTATGAAGTAGTGGCCATAAATCATGAATTGCACGATGCACATCTCCACTAGGATGCGTCTCAAGAGTCCATAGAAGATTATCTAAAGACTCCTTACTCAGGCCATCCTTAATGAATTGTATTTTATCTTCACGGTTTATAGATACCATTTCTAAAGAACGACATTGTGTATTACAAGTCCATCTAGCACATCGATGACAGACTTCTAGTCGTTTTGCACGACGTTTCTTTGCAAAAGTGCTTTTACCTGTTCCAGGCATGTGTGAAATAAAGGAATTAGAAGACTTACCTGATAATCGGACCTTTGCTTCAATCAACCAGCGAATATTTTCAGGAATTCCATGATTCATTAACAATCTCAATCTTGCACATCTAGCACGGTAAATTTTTGTAATCACATTCTGAGGTAAAGCGGGAAAATACTTTTTCAACTTTTCAAGATTAGTGTCCATTTTCAAATGAGAATTGGAAGAGAGATTCAAAGAATTGCCCAAATATATACACAGATATCAGTTATTGAGGGAAACTGAAAGAACCGACTTAAGTCACGGAGTACCGTTATCCACCATTTAACCGGGGTGAGACAAACTAGCAAAAATCACTCAAAAACAAACATAAAAACAATGTGAGAAAAAAATAATAATCAACCTTTATCTACAAGATCATTCCAACCAGTTGATTCATTTTCACTAGGAAACTTATCAAAGTAAGCTTTCAAACGATGTCCATTTTCCTTAAAATCATTGTCTTTCATTGAATTCTCAATATCATAGGCCCCATAAGGATTGCTCCATCTTGATCTTAGCTCTTTAGGTAATGAATAGAGTTGAGAATTATAAAACAAAACTTTTTGACTAGTATCAATCTTTTGACAATTTTCACATCTTTTGCAGAATGCATGCGTGTCCTTGAACATGGTGGGCCAATAAAATCCATTTTGAAAGATTTTTGTAGCTATCTTTTTTGATGAGAAATAACTTCCACATGCTTCAGAATGACAAAGTTTAATGACACTACTTACCTCATTGTCGGGAATGAATCTTTGAAATATTTGATCAGGACAATATTTGAATAAGTTAGGGTCATCACAATAAAAATTCTTCACTTCGTTCAAAAACTTTTCTTTGTCTTGATTACTCCAATCAGCTGACAAATCTCCTAAAGCAAGAAAATTAATATTTTTATCATACCAAGGCATTGGACTAAGAGAAAGTAAGGATTCGTTAGGAAAGTAATCATCGATTGGTGTGATGTCAGATGTCGAATCTGTTGTCACTGTTGATAAAAGATTCGCATCAACATTTTCGGTGCTTGTTTCATCTATGATTTCTTCCTTAGAATAAATCATTTGCAAATCTTCAGATTCATCTAACTCATTTTTACTTAAAGTAGATTCAAGTTGATCATAAACTAATTCATCAATATGATCTACTTCTTGTACATCATTATCTTCTCCAGGTTGCTTGCAAATTTTGAAAATATTCATCTCCAATGTCATGTTTCCAAATGATAGCTTCATCAGTCCATTCCTACAATTAATCAATGCGTTAGATGTGCAAGAAACGGACGTCCTAAAATAACAGGAAATGAATTACATGCTTCAACAGGTTCTGTGTCCAAGACAATAAAATCCACAGGATAAATGAATTTATCGACTTGTACTAGCACATCTTCAATTATTCCTCTAGGCACTTTTACAGATCTATCGGCAAGTAAAAGAGATGTAGAAGTTGGTTTTAACTCACCTAGATTAAGACTCTGAAAAACTGAATATGGAAGTAAATTCACACTAGCACCAAGATCAAGTAAGGCTCTTTCAATTTTTTGTTCTCCAATAAAGCAAGAAATTGTAGGACAACCAGGGTCTTTATATTTCAAAGCATTATTGTTTTGAAGAATAGCACTTACTTGTTCGGCTAGAAAGGCTTTCTTTTTCACATTCAGTTTCCTCTTCATAGTGCATAGATCTTTCAAAAATTTAGCATAGGAAGGAACCTGTTTAATAGCATCCAGCAAAGGTATATTGATCCTTACCTGTTTGAAAATTTCAAAAATTTCAGAGTTGTGATTAACTTTCCTTTGTTTGGTCATGGCATGAGGAAATGGAAGTGCTGGTGGTGAATCAGTCGTTTCTTTACAATTTTCAGATTCAACCGCTTCCTTACCCTCAGAGATTGACTCATCATCTTTCTCATAAGGTTCAAGAGAGGGTTTTTCAATAACCTTACCACTGCGCAGAGTAGTGACTGATTTGACTTGATCCATGCGTTGGCTTCCGGAACTACTTGCATTTGCATTGTATTGCCCCTTGGGATTTTGTTGTGGTTGAGATGGAAGCTTACCTTTCTCTTGGAAACTGAGAGCATATGTTAATTTTGCAAGAGTATCTTTAAAATCTGTCATGTTTTGAGCAGGTTGAGTATTGATTGTCTCTTGCTTTTCAATGAATGCGTGCAATGTTTCCTCAAGATTTCTTCTAGAAGGTGGAGCATAAGGAGGTACATATCTATGAGAATTTTGGAAATTATGGTGTGCTTGAAACGGTGGTTGTGAAGTTTGTGCATTGTTGTTCTCACTCTTCCAACTGAAATTTGGGTGATTTTTCCAACCAGGGTTGTATGTTTGGGAGTATGGGTTGTGGTTGGCCCTTTGGAAACTGTTTAAACCATGGGCTTGTTCATGGAGACATTCCTTAAAAGAAGGCAAGGTTGGACAATTGTTGGTTGAGTGTTCATTTGTTTCACAGATTTGACACACAATGTTTTCAACAGATTTTAATTGACCACTCTTTTTCAATTCTAGTGCCTCGACTTTTCTAGCTAAAGATGCAAACTTGGCTTGAAGGTCATGTTCTTCCCTAAGGTTGTACATACCTCCACTAGATGTATGAGGTTGAGTTTTACTCAGTGCCTCATAAGTACCCGCGGTGTCCCAATTTTGAGCATTTTCAGCTAACAAGTCTAAGTACTCCATTGCTTCATCAGGGTCTTTATCTTTAAAAGTTCCATTGCACATCAATTCAACCATTTGCCTATCTTTAGGTGTTAACCCTTCATAGAAATGTGAAACCAATCTCCATGTTTCAAAACCATGATGAGGGCAAGTACTAAGCAAGTCTCGATACCTATCCCAACATTGATAAAATGTTTCTCCTGGTTTTTGAGTGAAAGTGGTGATTTGTCTCTTGAAAGAGTTTGTTCTATGAGATGGGAAAAACTTCTTTAAAAACTGTTGTTGCATTTCATCCCAAGCACGAATGGATCCTGGTCTTAAATTTTGTAGCCATGTTTTAGCTTTATCTTTTAATGAAAAAGGAAAAAGCTTTAATCTAATGGTGTTCATGCTACAATTTAAATTATTGTACGTGTTGCAGACCTCCTCAAATTCTCTTAAATGCAAGTATGGATTTTCCAATTCTAAGCCATGAAAAGAAGGTAAAAGTTGAATAATGCCCGTTTCAAAATTAAAATGAGATGCATCGGGAGGCAAAACTATGCATGATGGTGCACTTGTTCTTGTGGAATTCATGTGGTCTCTAAGTGTTCTAGCACGGTTATTCTCATTATTCTCATTATGAAATGATTGATTATCTTCTTCGGCCATATTTTCTGAAAATGATGAGGATACCCTACAAAGTCTACCACTTGATGTACGTGACCACACTCTCATGCACGTGTAGGAATAGAATAAAAGGAAAAAGAAAACAAGAGAAGAAGAAACAAGAGAAAAGAAACAAACTTATATACAAGAAAAGTGAAAAGAGAAAATAAAATAAATGCTATAATTTTTACAAGAACTTACCTCCCCGACAACGGTGCCAAAAACATGACACGACTAAAAGATTGATGTCTTCTCTCAAGTGCAGGAGTGTCGAAGTAATAAATAACCTTGCAAGACCGGGGTCGAACCACATGGAGGTTAATTGTACAAATTATAAATAACAATAATACAACAACAATAACAATAACAACAACAACAATAATAATAGTAATAACAGCAATAATAATAATAATAATAATAATAATAATAATAATAATAATAATAGTAGTAGTAATAATAATAATAATAATAATAATAATAATAATAGTATTAGTAGTAGTAGTAGTAATAATAATAATAATAATAATAATAAAGAAAAAGAAGAAGATGAAGATGAAGATGAGAACTTTGAGATGAAATATTAACGTAAAGATTTAACAACGATAACAATAAATGTCAAGGTTAGAGGATCCACTAATGGTATGTCAAAAAAGTATAGTATAAACTTTTATTAGTCAATTGGAAACCACACACAAAGGAGGTTCCAATCAGATGATAGATTGTTAACATGATTACATTAGTCATCTTATTCGATTAATGCTAATACTTGTAAATCTCGTCAAGCATTCATGATTATAACTTATGTTAACAAGAAATCAAGTTCCTTTCATAGCTCAGGTGTCGGTTATACCATACAGTATGGGCTATGAAAGTGCCAAGTATTTGTTGTACCAAGTGTTATACAACATAAATCAAGATTAGTCATTTAACAAGCAAAGTATTAAAGAGTGAAGAGTGAACAAGATAACAAATAGATAACAAATATTAAGTTTTGTTATACTTATTCTTACACCATCAGTGTAACCTTTAGATTTAACAACGATAACAATAAACATGTTAGTATCAAACATTAAAGTCCATATTAAGTTTATAGTATACTTATTTTTACACCATTAATGTAACCTTTTCACCTTGACATAATTAACTTAGCTAGACATAATGAAAGAAAGAAAAATAAATAAACAAAAGAAGAACATAAATAAGATAAGAGTTAACTAAGTAAAGGAAAGGAATTGAAAGACATAAACTTGATATTAATGAAAGCAAAGCATAAACATTACAAAAAATTCAAAGAGAGAAACGAAGAGCATGATCTTGATCTGGAAACCAAGATGCCTAAATGCATGGCAAATGCCGCCTTTTACAGGCCAAAATTGAAAACTATTGATTTGATGACTAATTGATGAGTGGGTGGCCAACTCTTGACTTGGTGACAATCCTTATCTTCTCTTGTCTGTCCAAAACGTCATTGATAACGTCAAAATTGGAGCCACTTGAAAACCTGAAAGTTGTAGGCAATTGTCTCAGCTTTCTAGTGTAAAACATTCAGCTCATTTGGACTATGGCCAAAATACTCAACAGTGCTCGGGTTGGAGGACAGATTCGAGCTTCTTTGTTGTTGCTACAATTTGGACTTGAAAATGGCCTTTTTAGATCTTGGGCTCCATATAAAAGTTTTAGGCCTATGTCTTACCTTTCCATCCATATAAAGTAGACCTAAATCTGAGATTTATAGCTCCAGATATGACCCAATTACCGAACAGTGTTTCGATTTGGATTGCACCGACATCTCTTTTCTAATTTTGGTCATCTTTTTGCCCTTGCAATTTAAGTTCTTAAAGTCATCAATCAATCCTTTCATTTATGTGATCGACCTGCATTTAAAATGAACATTTACCATAAATTAAAGGTATCTTATATTATTAGATATATTATTATAAAACATGCTTTAGTTAAGGAGTTATTGATACTTCAAGTGCAAAATGATGATATAAAACCTTGATAAAAATGCACTTTTAAGTACTAATCAAGAGTCACACAAAAAAAAAAAACAAAACATAAAAGTAATGTGAGAAAAATAAAATAATCAACCTTTACCTACAGGATCATTCAAACTAGTAGATTCATTTTCACTAGGAAAATTATCAAATTAAGCTTTCAAACGATGTCCATCTACCTTGAAAATATTGTCATTCTTTGGATTCTCAATATCAAAGGCCCTATAAGGATACACATGTTTCTCAATAAATGAATTGCTCCATCTTGATCTTAGCTCTCTAGGGAATAAATGGAGTCGAGAATTATAAAACAAAATTTTTTGACCAGTATTAAGTTTTTGACAATTTTTACAAGTTTTGCAGAATGCATGCTTGTCCTTGAACATAGTGGGCCAATAAAATTTATTTTAAAAGATTTTCACAACAGTCTTTTTATGATGAGAAATGACTCCCACATGTTTCAGAATAACAAAGTTTAATGGCACTACTTACCTCATTGTCAGGAATGAATCTTTGAAATATTTGATCAGAATAATATTTGAATCAGTACGGGTCATCCCAATAAAAGTTTTTCACTTCATGCAAAAAATTTTCTTTATCTTGGGCACTCCAATGAGCTGGCAAATCTCCTAGAGTAAGAAAATTGATATTTTTGTCATACTAGGGCATTGGAATAAGAGAAAGTAAGGATTTGTTAGGAAAGTAATCATTAATTGGTGTGATGTCAGATGTCAAATCTGTTATTAATTTTGAAAAAAGATCCACATCAATATTTTTGGTGCATTTTTCATCAATGATTTCTTCTTGAGAATAAATCATTTACAAATCTTCAGATTCATCTAACTCAGTTTTACTTAAAGTAGATTCAAGTTGATTATAAACTAATTCTTTAATATGATCTACTTCGTGTAAATCATTATCATCTCCAGGTTGCTTGCAAATATTGAAAATATTCATCTCTAATGGCATTCCAACAATTAATCAATGTGTTAGAAGTTGCAAGAAACGAACGTTCTAAAATAATAAGAAATGAATTATATGTTTCTACAAATTATGTATCCAAGACAACAAAATCCACAAGATAAATAAATTTATCAACTTATACTAACACATCTTCAACTATTCCTCTAGGTATTTTTATAGATCTATCAGCAAATAAGAGACTATAGAAGTTGGTTTTAACTCACCTAGATCAAGACTTTGAAAAACTGATTATGTAAGTAAATTCACACTAGCTCTAAGATCAAGTAAGGCTATTTCAATTTAATGTTCTCCAATAAAGCAAGAAATTGTAGGACAACCAGAGTCTTTATATTTTAAAGCATTATTGTTTTGAAGAATGCTAAAAAGGCTTTCTTTTTCACATTCAGTTTTCTCTTCATAGTGCACAAATCTTTCAAAAATTTAGCATAAGAAGGAACCTATTTGAAAGTTTCAAAGATTTCAGAGTTGTGATTGACTTTTCTTTGTTTGGTCATGGTATGAGAAAATGAAAGTGCTGGTGGGGACTCAGTCGTTTCTTTGTAATTTTCAGATTAAACCCCTTCCTTACCCTTAGAGATTGACTCATCATCTTTCTCACAAGTTTCAAGAGTAGGTTTTTCAATAACCTTACCACTGCGAAGAGTAGTGACTGATTTGACTTGATCCATGTGTTGGCTTCCAGAACTACTTGCATTTACATTGTATTGCCACTTGGGATTTTATTGTGGTTGAGATGAAAACTTACCTTTCTCTTGAAAATTGAGTGCAGGTGTGAATTTTACAAGAGTATCTTTAAAATCTGTTATGCTTTGAGGAAGTTGTGTGTTGATTGTCTCTTGCTTTTCAGTGAATACATGCAATGTTTCCTCTTTCATAAGGAGATGCATATCCATGAGAATTTTGGAAATTATGGTGTGCTTGAAATGGTGGTTGTGAAGTTTATGCATGTTATTATCACTCTTTCAACTGAAATTTAGGTGATTTCTCCAACAAGAGTTGTATGTTTGTAAGTATGGGTTATGATTGGGCCTTTGAAAACTGTTTAAAATATGGGCTTGTTCATGGAGACATTCCTTTAAAGAAGGCAACGTTAGATAGTTATTGGTTGAGTGTTCATTGGTTTTAAAGATTTGACATACAATGTTTTGAATAGATTTTAATTAACCAGTCTTTTTTATTCTGGTACCTCGATTTTTCTAGCTAAAGATGCAAACTTGGCTTGGAGGTCATGATCTTCCCTAAGGTTGTACATACCTCCACTAGATATATGAGGTTGAGTTTTACTCGGTGCCTTATAAGTACTTGCAGTGTCCTAATTTTGAGCATTTTTAGCTAATAAGTCGAAGTACTCCATTGCTTCATCAGGATCTTTATCTTCAAAAGTTCCATTGCACATCAATTCAACCATTTGCCTATCTCTGGGTGTTAACCCTTTATAAAAATATGAAACCAATCTCCATGTTTCAAAACCATGATGAGAGCAAGTATTAAGCAAGCCTCGATATCGATTCTAACATTGATAAAATGTTTCTCCTGGTTTTTGAGTGAAAGTGGTGATTTGTCTTTTGAAAGAGTTTGTTCTATGAGAAGGGAAAAACTTCTTTAAAAATTGTTGTTGCATTTCAACCCAAGCACGAATGGATCATGGTCTCAAATTTTATAGCCATGTTTTAGCTTTATCTTTTAATGAAAAAGGAAAAAGCTTTAATCTGATGGTATTCATGCTACAATTTGAGTCATTATAGGTGTTACAAACCACCTCAAATTCTCTTAAATGCATGGATTTTCTAAATCTAAGTTATGAAAAAAAGGTAAAAGTTGAATATTGTCTAGTTTAAAATTGAAATGAGATGCATCAAGGGGGAAAACTATAGATGATAGTGCACTTGTTCTTGTGGGATTCATGTGATCTTTAAGTGTTCTAATACGTTTATTCTCATTATTCTTATTATGAAGTGGCTAGTTATCTTCTTAGGCCATATTTTTTGAAAATGATAAGGATACCCTACAAAGTCTACCATTTAATGTACGTGACCACACTTTCATGCATGTGTGGGAGTAGAATAAAAGGAAGAAGAAAACAAAAGAAACAAAGTTATATACAAGAAAAGTGAAAAGAGAAAATAAAACAAATAATATAATCTATACAAAAATTCACCTCCCTTGCAACGACATCAAAAACATGACATGACCAAAAGATTGATGTCTTCTCTCAAGCGTAGGAGTGTCGATGTAATAAATAAGCCAGCAAGACCAGGGTTAAACCACAGGAAGATTAATTGTATAAATTATAGATAACAATAATACAACAACAACAATAATAACAATAACAATAATAATAATAGTAATAGTAGTAGTAGTAGTAGTATTAGTAGTAGTAATAATAATAATAATAATGAAGAAGAAGAAGAAGTTGATAAGAACTTTAAGATGGAAGATTAATGTAATGATTAATTAATGATAACAACAAATGTTAAGGTCAGAGGATCCACTAATGGTATGTTAAATAAGTATAGTATAAACTCTTATTATTCAATTAGAAATCACACACAAACAAGGTTCCAATCAGATTATAAATTGTTAATATGATTACATTAGTTATCTTATTCGATTAATGCTAATACTTGTAAATCTCATCACGTATTCATGATTATAACTTATGTTAACAACAAATCAAGTTCCTTTCATAGCTTAGGTGTCAGTTATACCATACAATATATGGCTATGAAAGTGCCAAGTATTTGTTGTATCAAGTGTTATACAACATAAATCTAGATTAGTTATTTAACAAGCAAAGTATTAAAGAGTGAACAAGATAACAAATACAAAACATATTAGTATCAAACATTAAAGTTCATATTAAGTTTACACTACACTTATTCTTACACCATTAGTGTAACTTTTTCACCTTGACATAATAAACTTAACTAAACATAATAAAAGAAAAAAAATAAATAAACAAAATAAGCAAAAAAATAAGATAAAAGTTAACTAAGTAAATAAAAAAATCAAACCATAAAAAAATGATTAAACTGGTTAAAATTTTTGAAAAAATTTTCAGTTCTGTTCGGTTCGATTTTAGTTTTAAAAACCTAAACCAGAAAAACCCCTACTGAATCGAACTGGTTTGGTTTAAGGGGGTACTATAAATACAAAAAAACATGTTGTTTTTCTTAACCCTAGTGTCTAGACTCCAACTGTCCTTCTCGTTACTTTTAAGCCGCTCCCTCAACCCTCATAATTCACACTTTCACTCACAGATCTGTAACAAAATCAAGTTAATCCATCTTTATCCATAGCTAGCCATATTCCTCATCCCTCTCCCACACCATCTTTATCTTTAAACTAGCCATTCAACCACATCCTTCTCTCACACTTGACATTGAATCGTATGACACACACTACATCAACACACCGAACCTTCGTACATATATATTTTTCTTTAAAGCTGCGAAGTTAGCTCTTTTCTCTTTGTAAATTGTAGTTGGTACTAGCAACCAAATAAGTAAATCTCTCAATCTATCCTAATTCTTTCACCTTAGAGCTTTTTATCATATCTCTTTTGCTATTAATTGTTTTGTTTAAGAAATTCTGTAATCACTTCTATTGGATCTTGAACCTAAAAAAGCTAGAAACGTTTCTTCTCATTTTTCCAAAATAAACCTCAAGAATATACCTTTTTCCTGTCATTTTAAAAGGGTTTCTTTGCCTTTGATTTTGTAATAATGGGTTGTTGATACTAGTGTTGAACATTTGTCTTAGTTAATCAATTTTAAAGCTATTCTGTTCGGTTTAAAAGCTTAAAAAGCTATAAAAGTATCTTCTTTTCTTGTTGTAATTTTAGGTGGTTTGCTCAGTTTTGGATTTAGATGTAACGGGTGTTTGTAATTTCTAGCCCTCATACTCGATGCTCCAGTAATAACAATGAATATGTTAATCCATGAATACATGAAAGCAATAACAATGAATAATGCATGAAATAATTTGATGATGAAATGGCAATCTATGAAAAGTGATTCTGATTTTTCTCTCAACAAAACTTTCCTCGTCATCCAATCGAGAGTTACTACAAAACCGTTAAGGACTTGTAAATTACATCTATAATCTTAAAGTTGACTCCAAGAAACAAATTAAACCATGTATTACAAATAAAGTTCTAGATGAAGAAAAATATAAGGAATGAGACAGCTGTGGAAAACTAATAACAAGGCCTTCCTTAATTTGACTCTAAAGTTTGTTAAAGACTAGTAGTTAATGAAATTTTTTTCTAATTCTAACAAGTTTTGCTGAATTTGGTTTAACATTGTTTTCAACTCTAAAGAAAAAGAGGGGGGGTTTGATGGACTGATTGTATGGTTTGCCTTGGTACAAAATAGGTCATATATGCAGCCTTATATATACTTGCAGAAAGTAGGCAGCTTGTAACTTGCTTTCTACTTTTTGGACCATCACAATCAATAGAGGTTTTTAAGATTTATGGGGTTCTCCATTTGTGGCTGATTCCATATCCACAAATATATACATACTATTGTTAGTTTGAATTTTGATGCAATATTACAGGTATTTTTATATACATTATTTGCACAACTAGAATAAATATTATCCATGGAACATCAAGAACATGCTCTGTATTTTCAAGTGCAATTTAATAAAACAAAACTATTAGAAAATAAATCGTGAAGATGTGGCTTGATTAGTACTTAAAAGTGCATTCTCATTAAGGATTTATGTCATCATATTGCACCTAAAGTATCATTAAATTCCCTAACAAAAGCATGTTTTATATTAGCAAGTCTAAAAATATAATATACCTTTAATTCATGGTAAATATTCATCCTAAATGCAGGTCTATCACATAAATAAAAGGATTGATTGATGAGTTTAAGGATTGAAATTGAAAGGATAAAAAGAAGGCCAAACTTAGCAAAGTGTTGCTGGTGCATTCCAAACTCGAACACCGTTCAGTAATTTGATCATATCTGGAGCTGTAGATATCAGATTTAGGTCCATTTTATATCGATGGAAAGGTAAGACATAGACCTACAACTTTCATATGAAGTCAAAGACTCAGTTCTGCCGTTTTCAAGCCCAAATCTTAGCAACAACGAAGACGTCGGAAGCTGTCCTGCAGCTCAAGCACTATTCGGTTTTTGGCTCATATCTTGAGTTCTAGAAGTCCAAATGAGCTCTGGTTTTTTTTTATGGAAAGCTGAGACAATTGCCCACAGATTCCACAATTCAGTTGGCTATAATTCTGATGTGAGCAATGACGTTTTGGCCAGCCAACAATATCAAAAATCAGCCCACAATATCAAAAAACCAGCAGCCATTAATGTCAAAAACCAGCCACCAAATCAATGGATGCCCACCAATTCTTCAATCAATCAATAGTTCTGAAACTTAGCCTATAAAAGGAGGCATTGTCCATGTATTTAGTCATATTAATTTTCAGATCAAAGTTATCTTCTTGCTTTCTCTCTACATCTTTGTAATGTTCAAGTTTTCTTTTATGCTATAGTAATCTCTTGTTTATGCTCTTTCATTTCCTTTCCTATACTTAGTTAGCTTATATTATGTTTATGTTCTTATATTGTTTATTTGTGTTTTTCTCCTTCTTAATGTTTAGCTAAGTTAATTATGTCAAGGTGAAAAGGTTTCTCTAATGGTGTTAGAATAGGTATAATATAAACTCAACATGAGCTTTAAATGTTTATATCCAAGAAAGATTGTTATTAACATGTTTTATCTTTTTATCTTACTAATTCTTAATACCTTGCTTATTAAATGTTTAATTTAGATTTGTGTTGTATAATATTTGGTACATCAAATGCTTGATCTTTCATAGTTTTCGGCCGAAATCGTTATTATGATAGAAACTTGATTTGTTGTTAACATAAACTAGCAACATGAATGCTTGATGATATTTATAAGTATGGTATTACTTATATAAGATAATTAATATGATCATGTTAGTAATTTATAATGAGCTAATAACGAGAAATCATCCGATTAGAACTTTCTTTGTGTGTGGTTTCTAGTTGAGTAATAAAAAGAGTTTATATTATATTTATTTGAAATACCATTAGTGAATCCTATAACCTTGACATATGTTTTGTTATTGTTTAATCCTTACATCAATATCACATCCCAAAACTTTCTTCAACTCTTTTTCTGTTATTATTCTCTTCAAATCCTTTTCTTTATTTGTAATTTATATAATTCACCTCCTTGTGGTTTGACCCCGGTCTTGCCGAGTTATTTTACTTTGACACTCCTGCACTTGGGATAAGACATCAACTCTTTGATTGTGTCATGGCTAGAGGTACTTTATTCTAGCTTTCTTTAGCTACTCAAGGATGTGCTAGATTCTATATTAATGGACAATTATAGTACAAAGACTTAGTTAATAACAATAGGAAAATAGGTTCTGATCCCACTTAATGACTACACCTGATAAGATTAAGATTCTTCAAGACTTTTCATGATAGACCATTTTCTTTCGGGGGGGACCTGACGAGGACTTAAAGATTTTAGTTGTATATATGCAATAACAAAGCATAAAAAGAAAACTCTCTCGAAATAAGACCTAATTTGTGGTAGTTTCATGTCATCAAATGTTCACCGAAAGGCGATGCTTGCAATTGTTATGTTTCAGGAACAATAATTCATGTGTGAGTGACTGCAATTCAATTTTTGGTGTAAATCATGTGTTAACTTAAGCGTGTCCAGAATTTTAGTTTTAACTATAAAACATTATACATGTTTCTTTGAATTTTAGTACATTTAAGTTTCTATTAGTTTCTTTGAATTTTAGTACATTTAAGTCTATTATAAATTATGATTATTAACATGTTTTCATCATGTAATAATAAATGGAAAATCCTTCAATTCGAAATGCTTCATCCACAGGCACTACACCAACATCAATCAATTCTCAAATTCAAAATACTACTTTTTATTCTTACATATTCAGGTTTTGATGCCAATGATATTAAGGAATTAAAGTGCAATGTTCTTGTCATCTTGATGTACTTTTTGATTGGAATGAAGTGCATAATAAAGATTTATAATTTTTGCATTCATCCACAGGTACTACACCAACATTAACCAATTCTTAAATTCAAAATACTACTTTTTATTTTTACATATTCTAATTTATTTTATTATATTATAATTTTATATCTTGATTTCCAGGTTTTGATGTCAATGGTATTAAGGAATCAAAGTGCAATGTTGTTGTTATTTTGATGCACTTTTTGATTGGGATGGTGTGCATAATGAAGATTTATATTTTTTGTATGAAGTGTTTTATTTTTTGTGGTAAGGTTATTTGTTGTTTCTTTTTAAACCCTTTTGAAGGCAATGCTTTGTAATTTAAATTTTAACTTGGTGTGTGTGTTATTTAAACTTTGATACATGAGGAGTTCAAAACAAATATTAGAAAGACTTGCAATATATTAAACATAATATTAGCACTAATAATTTAATATAAATGAATATTCAGTGACAAAAATATTAAATATATTATAGAATCTTGTAACAAAATTAGATAATATTAACATCAATTACAAGCTTATCAAAAAGCCCATAAGAAACCCATTAGAAAGCCCAAAAAATATAATTTCTCCAATTTTTCTGTTGAAAAAGCCGAACCAAACCAAACCGAAACCAGTTGGTTTGACCTGATTTTGGTTTGAATTTTTTAATTTGTAAAATTTTATTTTGACTATTTTTTTAAATAAAAACTGAACCGAACTGAAAATATATACCCCTATATTAAACCTTGAGTTGTTGGTTTAAGCCTAATCATTCTAAGACCTGGTTCTGCTACTCTTAGTTATCATCTTATGAAAATATTTAGTGAACTGACATATTTACAGTTGGTAACTCCTAATTATATAACTAATATTTATCAAACTTTTCTAATGAATAATTAATGGGTTTATATTTGGGCTCCTAGTACCAAATCCTTGGAAATACTCATAAATAATATCTTGCTAAGATTCATCTATCCTATATTATCCAATATTTACTTGTAATATTTGTTAAAAAGAAAATTAGATGCCTCAGTCTTATTTAGTTAGTGATTATTATGGATTTATCTACTTGTAATGGAATATAGCGACATGAAGTCATTTACTAGACTTTAATTTTTATAATTAATTTTTTGAATTTATTTATCATTTAGGTGTGTATTTTAAAATTCACTTTTGATTTAAATTTTTGGTTTTGGTCGCTCCTCATCTTAACGAGGGGAAAACATGTCCTTTATTTTTTTTCTAAATATATAAATTTTTTAAAACATTGATACTTTTATTTATTTTGATGATTGTTGGGTTTAGATGTTTATTTCTTTGAAAATAAAAAGTACTGCCCCTCCTAGTTTTCAATGCCATGCAAAGTCTGTATACTTTAAACTCTATAAATTGATAATGAAACAATTTAGCCTAAGAATGTTTAATAAATAAATAAATAATCACTATTTTTTAATATTAAAAGTAATGGCCCAAATAGCTAAATTATTTGAAATCATATTTTGAATAAAATAAAAATATTTTTTTTAAATATAGAATATCAATTTAATAGGCCTTTTAATATAAAACTTGCAAACTACTTCCACGACTCAAAATTCACTAGTGGAGTTTTATTATTAATTTTTTAAATATAAAAAGGGGACACATTTATTGTCATTTTTTCTTTGAAAAAACAAAAGTGAGGATTGTCGTATGATAATATAAGGAATGACAAAAAAACATGACAAGATATAAGATGAGAATTGTTATCAAGTTTCAACAACATGCAAATTTTTCTTGAAAAAATAAAAGGAGAATAAAGGGAATGAGCGAAGCAATTTGAGAGGGGACATAACTTTGGACAAGATATATAGGTACTTTAAAAGACCTATTGAAGGACTGACTAAGAAATGGATTAAGCCAAGATCATGCAAGACACACCACAAACAACAACCAATAAAAGATTTATTAATCAAGTCATAAAAGAAATCTCACATACAAGCATCATACGAGCATATAGTGCTTAAGGCACATGATTTAATCTTCATAGCACTATTCAGAAAGCAAGGTTTTTATGTCATGATTAATGTCTCCATTCTGTTCTCTTAAACCCAATTAACAATTATTAATGTCTCAGGTTCAATACCCGGCGAACACATTTTTTCCCCCCTGTGGTCTCCAAACTTTACTTATCTTTAGTTATAATGAATATTTGATAGCGTGTAGAAATGCGGTTAAAACAATGTTTTTTTTGTTAATTTAAATTTTTTTATTAAAATTAATTTTTTTTATATTTTTAGATTGTTTTGATATATTAATATTAAAAATAATTTTTTAAAAATAAAAAAATATTTTAAAATAAAAAATAATTTAAATTATTATCATACTACTAATCACACTGTTTACTAAGTAATTGTCAAGCAACAGTCTAGTTGCAAGGGGCTGGCATATTTTACTTAAAATCTCCCAGGTTTGATTCTCCTTGAAAGCAACATTGATGAGGTTCTATTTAACAAACTGTTATCGGATTTTGACAGAAGAAATCGATCCCTTGCCACCTCAACGGAACAAGTGTCATGCCCCCCTCTGCTGGGCCTTCCTTTGCTAAAACATTTTTGCCATGTAAGTATATCTATATAAGAATTTTTGTACAAAGCAAACATCTAGAATCCAGTCTCTCTCTCTCTCCATGGAGAACGTTGAAAATATAGATATACATGGAACACGTTTCCAAGTTCTCCCGACCCCAAACTATTAAAAATAATTTTCATTAAATCGAGCATATGATGGTCAAGTAGCTTGTTTTAAGCTATATAAAAATTTATACAATTAACACATAAAAAAAAGAAAAAAAGATAGAGTCAACAAAATCTAGAAGTTATTGTATGTAAACTTCTTTATCAAGTATCCTACTGAGTAATGCATTATGAATATTAAGTTAATTAATTTTCCAACCATGAGACACCACAACTGTGACAAATTAATTAAACAATGGTTTGCTTAATAATAGGACTGAAAGTATCAAAATAATCAATATCTTCATATTGACTAAAGCCTCTAACAACCAATCAAGCCTTATAGCGTTCAATGCTGTTATTAAGATGATTCTTGATTTTATATACTCAATGACAACTAACAACATTCATCGAAGGATAAAAAGGAACTAAGGACTAAGTTTCATTGAAATGTAGCACTTGAATTTCAGCCTTCATAGCATCGCACTAGGAATTGTACCTATAAACATTAAAGAAGGTAAGTGGTTCATAGGTAGGAGGCAAAACAACTCGAGAGGTAGGAGTGTCGGTGGTGGCGAAAAAAGCAGTCAGATTGGTTGTCTTTGGCTGTCGCGGATGAAGAATCATAGGATGCCTATTAACCATAGGCGGCGATGCAAGTAGAGGTGAATACGAAGGAGGATCCTGTTGCAATGAAAAATGGGATAGATTAACAACTAAACTTAGCCCATCAGTCAAAGTAGAGGCAAAGTTCACAATAAAGGCATTATTAGCAAATAATAGGGAAACAATAGTAGGACAACCAGAAGAACCACCAATAATAGATCTAATACGTTGTAAAGCAGAGGGGGGTGAACTTGTATCTATAGCATGATTGTTAGATAAACATGCATGTAGTGATGGATGAGAGGAATTGTCAAGCTATTATAGGTGAGCAGAAACAAGTGTATAAGAGGGAGGGGCTTACGAGTGGATAGGTTGAGGGGCGGTGACACGATCAAATATTGATATCTTCTTCTAAGTGCAGGAGTATCGAAATAATAAATAACCCGGTAAGACCGGGGTCGAACCACAGAGAGTTTAATTATATAAATCATAAATAAAAATAAAACAACAATAACAATAACAAGAATAATAATAGTAGTAGTAATAGTAGTAGTACTAATAATAATAATAGAAGAAGAAGAAGTTAATGAGAACTTTGAGATGAAAGATCAATGTAAGGATTAAACAATGATAATAAAAAATGTCAAGGTTAGAAGATCATTAAATTTATATATTAGCTCAATACCTCTTAAACAAGATATTAATAAATCTTTTTTTTTGTGCTCAATATATCAACACATAGTTATGCGGTTTTATTTGAAAGAAAACAAAAATTTTTTTTTCTAATGTTTAAAGTTAACTTATTTGGGTTGAGATTATTATCTTTTTTTTCTTTTATTTATTTATTAAGATACATATAACTTTAAAACACAATGCATCTTTAATCCATGTAACAAGTTTTTGGCTAATGACTACCAAATCAATTGGTCTTAGGGCATTCGATGTTGAGACATCCTTACGAGCTTAGTAACTCAGGTTGTAGATACTGATATATAGATAGTGCAATGTTTGATTCCCTTAAGCTTTTCTTATCAACCCATGTAACAAGTGTTAAGCCAATAGCTCCTAAGTCAGTTGACTTTAGGGTATTAGAACTTTAAGGTATTAGATATTAAAACACCTCTTTGAGTTTAATTACTTAGGTTAGGGAGGCTACGAAACCAAATTTATCGATGTTTTTATTATCATTATTTTTTTTTGCAATTTATTTACTATCCCTTTTCCGTAGTTTTTTTTAACAAAAGAACATAAATAATATAATAATCCAATGTGCAATCTCACAATCATATGTTAAAGTGTGTTTGTGAAAATAAAGGTTTAAGAATGCTTGTTAAATGTGTATATGAGCAGAATTAAGAGATAACAATGTGAGTGATTATAAACTTAAATATTTCAAGAAGTATTTTGATAGGCCTTGTTATGAATATTGCAAATAAGTATTGAAAAATATTAACCAAGATACGTCTCGAGAGTCAATAAAATTACTCCTTACTCTGCTATCTTAGTAACAAAAGTTTGCAAATGGTTTATGAAAAAGAAAGCACAGTTAGATGTTTTTTTTAATATCAACTACTACCCTCCCCACAACCAAAATAAGACATTGTCCTCAATGTTCTAAGGTAAAAAGATAGAGTATAGAAGACATCACCTGAAACACCAAACACTGACAAACTTGAAATACACTTAAATAAATATAAGAAATAACAAAATAATATACTATTAAGAAAACCAAAAGATACAAGGATTCACAAACAAAGGCTTAAATCCAATCTAGGCTTTTTATGGCTTTCATTAGTTGACCAATTTATGCGAACATGGAGGGATTAATTACAGGAGTGAAAAATTGTAGTTGGTCAATCAGTTGTTTAGCAGTGGCAGTAGAAATTATAATTTGTCGTGTTGAAAATGTTAGAAATTCCTGTTCCATAGCATGATCAATAAAAGACAACAATTTATCATAAAAACCATTAACATTTAACAAATATATGGGTTTATGGTGAATGTGCAGTTGGGCCTAAGAGGTAATATAAAAGATCTCTTCCAATGTGCCCGACCACATGGTAAGGCAATGAAGGCATCAACGTATTTAAACATTACATTCATTCGATCATATATTGTGGAGACTTATAGTTCATCTCCAATTATTTTTTCAATGATGTTCCCCTGTACGAAAGCTTTAAGGACAACCCCCATAATTATATTACCTCCTAAAAATACAGCTATTAATACTTCCCCCATTAACTCAAGGCTTCATCCCCCACACACTAAATAAATCTTTCTCTCAGCTAGTACCTAACTAATTAGTACTTAAAAGTATATTTTTATCAAGTTTTTATATTATCATTTTACACCTGAAGTATCAATAACTCCTTAACTAAAGAATGATTTATAATAACATATATAATAATATAAGATACCTTTAATTTATGGTAAATGTTCATTTTAAATACAAGCCTATCACATAAATGAAAGGAGTGAGTGATGAATTTAAGAACTGAAATTGAAAGGACAAAGAGATAGCCAAACCTAGAAAAGAGATGCTAGTGTAGTCCAAACCGAAACACTGTTCGGTAATTAGGTCATATCTGGAGCTGTAGATCTTGGATTTAGGTCTATTTTATATAGATGGAAAGGTAAGATAAAGGCATACAACTTTCATGTGGAGGTTTGGTTTTTAAAAGGCCATTTTCAAGTCCAAATTGTAACAACAACGAAGAATTCCGAATCTATCCTACAGCTTGAACACTGAATTCTAAAAACTCTGTTTCTTTCCTAGGACTAGATTCACCAAAAAAAAATATTTTTTATTTGATGACTTGAGAAACCTGCCATTTCTACACATTTCAATATCTGTTGAATGTATGGGTTGAGTAAAAATGAAAGGAAGGAATATAAGATTTTATAAATGAGAAATTAAAAATGCAATCATACCACCTGCATGAAGGCCAGCTAGAGTCTCTCTCTCTCCCTCTTTATTTATTTATGTTATTTTAAAAAACAAAACATGTATATGTATAGGTAGTTGTGATTATGGGTCACACCTTCCCTTGGTTTTACATCCAAGAACGGCTTAAATGCCTTTTATTGGTCAGATAGGCTTCCCATCTAGTTTTATTAAAAATTGGCAAATAGGGTATTTTTTAGTCAGATTCTCAAGACTATGTTGAGCATGTTATTTATAATAGTAATAGTAATAGTAATAATAGTAGTAGTAGTAGTAGTAGTAGTAATAATAATAATAATAATAATAATAATAATAAAGAAAAAGAAGATGAAGAAGATGAGAATTTTCAGATGGAATATTAACGTAAAGATTTAACAACGATAACAATAAATGTCAAAGTTAGAGGATCCACTAATGGTATGTCAAACAAGTATAGTATAAACTCTTATTATTCAATTGGAAACCACACACAAAGGAGGTTCCAATCAGATTATAGATTGTTAACATGATTACATTAGTCATCTAATTCAATTAATGCTAATACTTGTAAATCTCGTCAAGTATTCATGATTATAACTTATGTTAACAACAAATCAAGTTCCTTTCATAGCTCAGGTGTCGGTTATACCATACAGTATGGGCTATGAAAGTGCCAAGCATTTGTTGTACCAAGTGTTATACAACATAAATCAAGATTAATCATTTAACAAGCAAAGTATTAAAGAGTGAACAAGATAACAAATATAAAACATGTTAGTACCAAACATTAAAGTCCATATTAAGTTTACACTATACTTATTCTTACACCATTAGTGTAACCTTTTCACCTTGACATAACTAACTTAGCTAGACATAATGAAAGAAAGCAAAATAGATAAACAAAATAAGAACATAAAAGTTAACTAAGTAAAGGAAAGGAAATGAAAGGCATAAACTTAATATTAATGAAAACAAAGCATAAAAAATACAAAGAGAGAAAGGAAGAGCATGATCTTGATCTAGAAACCAAGATGCCTAAATGCATGGCAAATACCTCCTTTTATAGGCCAAAATTGGGAACTATTGATTTGATGACTAATTGATAAGTGGGTGGCCAACTTTTGACTTGGTGACAATCCTTATCTTCTCTTGTCTGCCCAAAACGTCATTGATAACGTCAAAACTGGAGCCAGTTGCAAACATGAAAGTTGTAGGCAATTGTCTCAGCTTTCTTGTGTAAAAAATTCAGCTCATTTGGACTTCATCTATTTGCCCTTGCAATTTAAGTTCTTAAAGTCATCAATCAATTTTGGTCATGTTTACCCTTTATTTCCCAACTGTTCCGGTCCATTTATTGTTATCGCTTCTGTAAACATAGTAGCTAAATAATCCCAACGTGTTACATAAGGCAAATATTGTATAATTGTTCGGTTTTCCGCAATTTTTTCCATCCCTCTGTGTAAATAACCTAATATTGGTTCGCAGTCAATAACATCTTCACCGTCTAGACTAAGGATGAGTCGAAGAACGCCATGCATTGATGGGTGGTGGGGACCCATATTGACTATCATAAAGTCCTTTCTTGTAGCTGGTACATTCATAGGGGGTTCCTCGATTTATTTTTCCATGAATTACTGAAAACGAAAAGAAGTTCATCAAAATTCAAGTTTAAGATCTAATAAATCAAATAATAAAAAAAAAAAAAAAGACTCTTCAAATTAACGAGTTTTTGATTCCCGAATGTTCAACTGGCTAATTAATTCTTTATAACGTACTCCATTTTTCTTTGCCAAATAAGACAGTAGTCGTTGGCGTTTTCCTAGAATTTTCCGTAAACCTCTTTGAGATAAATAGTCTTTTCTATGTAATTCCAAATGTGAAGTAAGTCTTCGTATCTTATTAGTAAAAGTTACTATTTGAAATTCAACGGATCCCTTGTTTTCTTTTTTGTCTTCTTGTGAAATAATTGAAATGAATGAACTCTTTACCATAAAATGAAATCCCCCTCCTCCCGCCTTTTTAAGATAGTTTTATTGATCAGTAATAATAAATAATGGAATATTAAATAAGAATGTCAGTTTGTTTGAATTTGGTATACACAATAATCTTCAATTCGTTAGGAATTCCTAATTTTGTCAACATTAATCAATCCAATTTTTTTTTTATTCGGCTAGAAATACATAAAGAATGGTATATTTCTTCCCTTACAAAAGAAAAAAAAAATGATATCTATATCTAAAAATTTAAAACGAAAAATTGGATTGATTCATTTTTAGATCAAATTGATAGATGATTGAATTCCATGTATCAGAATGGAATATGGGATGTAAAACAATGTATATGGACCTCTCCTTGTTTTCATATATTTCATATACTAGATTAGATATGCTATGGGATATATATGACAAATGGACCTTTACCGAATTTTTAATCGTGGACATATATGTATCCTTATCATACTAAACCGACTAGCATTATTGGTATCAAACCAATAGCGATTTATACAAGCTAAATCTTCTAATCGATAATTGGGCCAAAGAAAAAGTTTTAATTTAATTAGTTTATTTTTATCTCTATCAAAACGTTTGCTTTTATCTATAATGTGAGCGTGGTTTTTTATGTTATTATTATTGAGAATTTCTGTATTTATATCATTTCCATTTTTTGAATTGAAAGAAATTAGAATTCTCAATTCTCTACGATGTTTAGAGGATAAAAGATTTTCGGGAACAAGTAAATCATAATTATTTTTGTCTTTATTTCTAGTTAAACTTTGATTTATTACAATTTGGGGAATGCATGTGACTCCTTGAATATTGAATCCACTTTGTAAGATTTCTACAGTTCTCTTTTTTGACGAGAAATGATCCTCATGTGCCTTAGAGTGACAAAATTGAATGAAATTACTTACCTCATTATCGGGAAAACATCTTTGAAATTTTTTATCAGGATGATAATTGAATAAGTAAGGGTCATCCCAATAAAAGTTTTGCACGTTGCTTAAAAA
>NW_011500930.1:21994-26362 GCF_000495115.2 Populus euphratica | reverse complement strand
TACTACTACTACTACTACTACTACTACTATTATTATTATTATTACTGTTGTTATTACTACTATTATTGTTGTTATTGTTGTTTATAATTTATACAATTAACCTCTCTGTGGTTCGACCCCGGTCTTGCCGGTTATTTATTACTTCGACACTCCTGCACTTGGGAGAAGACATCAATCTTTCAGTCGTGTCAAGAAACAAAAGTTTGCTCATGAGTATGCCAAACACAGTATGAGGTTTGACAATCAACATCAAGATTGAGAACATTTATTGAAAGCGAAGAAAGTAATGCACTTAGAATAAGTTGCTCTTACTATTTCCAAAGAACAAAAAATGATTAAGCTGAAGAGAAATACCATCAATAACAACCACATGAGGAGAAGGACATGAGAAGGAGCCATCAATAAAGTGGAAAACACCTTGTCTAAGGAGATATGATTTTATCTGCATTCATCAATACATGTAATTTTTATTTGTAAGTTTCAAAGAAATAACTTGATGAGTATTAAAGAGTGGAACAATAACATCCATGAAAGCAAGATGGACGACAATGGTAGCATTAAAGGAAGTCTGCAAATTTGAAACATCCATGGTGGCAAGATTTCGACCAATAAAAGCAAGAAAAGAGTGCAGAGCTGAGAAAGAGAACAAACTGAAAGAGAACAAGCTCTGCAGAAGCATGATAGGAGTAAGGGAAGCCTCCAAAACAGATAGGGAAAAGAAAGCCTACACCGGTGGTTAAGGAGGAGAGGAAGTCTACATCGGTGATTGAGTAAAAGAGTTCATTGAAAAAAAAGAAAAAAAGTTTTAAATTGTTAGGGTTCTCATATGAAATTGAGAATAATAGAAGGTCCAACCTATTAGTTAGCTAACATTATATATATATATGGTAATTTACAATAGTTAATATAGAGATTACAACATTATAATTAAACACAACTTTTTTTAATCATTTTTCTTTATATTTCGTTTTAATAAAATAAACAATTTTAACATGTATTGTGCTGACCATCTTATATGACTCAAACTCTTTTTTTCCTTCAGAACCAAATAATATAAACTATATTAATACAAATACCAGACCAAATACAAAGTATTTATGTGGATAATGCATGAATTTAATTAAATATATACATGCACCATTATTAGATTCTAGAAATAAAGTTTGTCTTCCAACAAGAACTTGATTCCAGTACAACAAGCACAAGATACATGCAACTTAAGATAAATAGATGCATCGAGCTTTGAAATTAAAGATCAAGAGAGTAGGGAAAACTAGTGGAAGGCAACCAACTAGCCCCTCCAACGAAATTTCTAGCAGTAAAGGGCTGTACCTCAGTCGCACTAGTAACCACCTTGAAACCTTTCCAGTTCACCCTAATGGTGGTGTTGGCTCCTGGTCCAGTATTCTGATACTCTCTATAGACCAATGTATCGAGAGCAAAGTCACCATCCCACTCAAACCAACCTGCAGGGTCTATAATATCGCTTATCTCTGTCTGCATTATGATAGTCCTCGAGTACAGCTTCCATGGTCTGCCTAAATATGAACGGAAATTGCTCTTTTCGGCTAGCAAATCTTGAGTTGCACCAATCCTGCATTTTTGGATCACTATGCCTGTGTTTTCATTAGGGTCATTGCGGCCTTGTGCAGTAACCATATTCTTTTGGCCTGGATTGGGGCGACGGGCATGTATGTCACAGTTTTGGAATACAGCTGCTGCGTTACCAAATATAAAATCTACCGACCCAATTATGATGCAACTAACATAGAATTGGCGAAGTGAATGTACGTAGAGGGTATCCTGGTATGCTATCATGCCACACCTATAGAATGCTGAGAGGTCTGATCCCACACGAATTGCAACAGCTTGGTGTTTTGATGGTCCTGCTGAATTTTGAAATGTTATATCCCTGGCCAAGAATCCGCCTCCAACAGCAGCTGCAAGACCATGACACTCCTTAAACTATGTTTAAAACGTACCCAATAGTTTGCAGAAGAAATTGGACATAATCATGAATTCAAACATACACTGAGATATAAAAATACTCAAGACCAAGCATGTTAATTCTTCGTTATATTTCCAGTTTTTCTTTTTTCTCGGTGTCTTACTAATAGCATTAAATTCTTCATTGTCTTATTGTCTCAGTGAATAGCATTCAAACATCCACATTAAATTTTGTTTGCGTAATTGTTGACTTTTCCTTATCTGAAGTCATATCCAATCCACATCAGACCACGCACCTAAATCATTTAAGCATCACATCAATTGGAAAAAAACAAGGTCCCAAATCTAAACTATGACCTGTTAATGCAATTGTTTTATCTAAAATTTTGAAAGATCCAAGATATATATATTTCGGTCCCCATGATTAATGCAGTAGGCATCATCTACTAGCTACCATCTTTATACACCTAACATTAGGTTATTTTGGTCAATTGGAATTTTTTTAAAAAAAAATATTAGAAAAATAACATAATTTTTTTAAAACATAACAAAATAACAAAGTTTATATATGTCAGCAATTATAAAAAGTAACATTTAAACTTATTACTATTCAGAATCATAACATTTTAAAAAATATATGAAATGGGTTGCCCATAAAAAGAGAGGAGAGAGAGAAAAAAATAATGAAAAGGACCGCAGAGGCATTAGAAAGCTTCACTTATTATACCATTAGCTTCATAAACAAATATCATTAAAATGAATCTAACAACATCAAGAAAGGTCACAAATGATAACTTGAGTGTGCCACACTTACCGTTTAAAGATGGTTGGTGGCTCACTTGGGTCACTATTGTTGATTTTTATTGGTGTTGTTGAATTTATCTTATCAAGATTTTTTTTTTTAATAATATTAGTGGTGTTGTAATTAAGAAGAGAGAAAAAAGGAAAGAAAGGAAAAAAAAAAGGACATTGGAGGCAAACCAAATCTCCGACATTGGTGCCATAAAAAAGAGAGAATATTATAGAATATATATATATATATTGGGATTATTGTAGGATTGTTCCAATGTTGTAATTCCTACAGTTATTGCCGTATTACCCTACACACACATATATATATAGAAAAGGTTGGCTAAGATACAACTCAAGTTATTTTATTATTCTCAACTTGGTATCAAAGCTCAAAATAAATTAAAACACTTCCTCTTCCTTTTGCAATGGACTCCTTATCCCAGCCTCCAACTTCCTCCTTTGCCCCTGTTTTGCATTGGCTACAGCCTACAGATGGCGGCCATGTCCTTTTTAACCCAAACAATACTCCTCCATTACAGCCTTTTTGTACTGGTATTTTTGCAGCTTCTATCGCTGCCAGTGTCTTCCTCTCCCACACTTGCCAAGTCATCTTTCTCAAGTTAACAAACACCAATTATTTATATTGGCAAACGCAGATGAAGCTATGTCTCCTAGGCCAAGGAGTTTTTAGATTTATTGATGGCTCAAACTCCTACCATTCTTCACATGTTTTTGCTGCTGATGGTACCTCTCTTTAGATAAATAAGTTCTTTTTTCGCTGGAAATAACATGACCAACTTATTCTAAGTGCTCTGCTTTCTTCGCTATCCATGGAAGTTCTCCATCTTATTATTGACTGCCAAACTCCAAGTTCTATCTAACACACACTTGAGCAAGCTCTAGTTTCCATGTCTAATTCTCGTATTATATAACTTCATGGCTCATTTTAAGATCTTTAAAAAGGTGATAAGTCGGTAACTCATTTTATGCAAAAAGCTAAGGCATTATTAATGAGTTTATCGCTATTGGCTAGCTTGTTTTGTTGGAGAATTTCAACTTATATGTGTTTCATAGCCTTCAAAAAGAGTTTATGAACTTAGTAACAAGCCTTGTCACCAAGTTAGAACCTCTCTTGAATGCCAATCTTTATAGTCATCTTCTAACATATGAATTTCTTCATAAAATATCCTTTCCATCCATAGGGTTTGTTGTCATTAATGCACCTCTATTGCCCATGCCCAACACCCTTCTTCAATCTCTGTCTCTCAACACCAGTCCTCTGGAAATTTTGGTCGCAATAGGGGTCGTTTCCATGAAGGATGGTGTCCCAACCAGTTCAACAATAGAGGGAATAGGTCTGCTACATCCAGACTAGATTTTTACAGCCTTCATAGCTTCTTTAATAGAGACAATAAACAAGGCAATTAGCATAGAAATTGGTAGTGTAACAAGAGGCAGAACACACGCTGCCAATTGTGCTAAACATTTGTGATTAGTACTTAAAAGTGTATTTTTATCATGGTTTTATATCATCATTTTGCACTTGAAGTATCAATAACTCCTTAACCAAAGCATATTTTATAATAATATATCTAATAATATAAGATACATTTAATTTGTGGTAAATGT
>NW_011500930.1:0-15365 GCF_000495115.2 Populus euphratica | reverse complement strand
TATTGTTGTTGTTATTGTTGTTTTATAATTGTTGTTTATAATTTGTACAATTAACCTCCCTGTGGTTCGACCCCGGTCTTGCCGGGTTATTTATTACTTTGAGACTCCTGCACTTGGGAGAAGACATCAATCTTTTCATCGTGTCAATTTGGTCACACAACCCTTCACTGTCCTCCACTTCAACACCGGGGTTATGGACAACAATCTAGTGCAAATCTGGTGCTGAGTAACGTCTTCCTAATATGTACTACCAATTGATTTATAAATATTAGTGTAAATCAACACATTACACCTCATCTTGTAACTTTAGCTTCTCTAGAACCATATTTCAGTAATGATAATTTGCTTGTTGGTGATTGTAAGGGACTTTCCATATCTCATAATGGTCATACTAAAATGCATACACCACATCGTTCTTTCACTTTGTCTAACATTCTTCATCTTTTGCCTATTACGAAACATTTGCTTTCTGTTAAAAAATTCTATCTCGATAACAATGTTGATCTTGAATTTCACCTATTTGTGTTTTATGTCAAGGATCTCAACACTAATGAATTACTCCTCTCAAGTTAGAGTAAAGATGATCTCTATACTCTATCTAGGTCTTTGTCATGTCAATTCCTCAAGCTTATTAGTCTCATTGATCTCTGCTTTTGCAGATTTATGGCATTGTTGACTAGGTCATCTTACTTTTAGTATTTTTCAATTATTAGTATCAAAAAATAAGATTATTTGAAACTAATTTTCAATGTCAAAGTTGTCCATTAGAAAAATTATCGCGTTTGTCTTTAGGACCTTAAGGTCATGAAACTTCTGCTATACTTGAATTAATTTTTAGTGATATATAGGGTCTGGCTCACCTTTTTTCTTCAGATGGCTATTGTTATTTTTCTTGCTGTGTACATAAAATATATGTGGTATTACCCTCTTGTTGCCAATTATAATGTTTATTATGTTTTTCAGCAATTTCAAACTCTCATGGAGCATCAATTTTCATTAAAAATAAAATTTGTTCAAATTGATTGGGACGCTAAATATCGTAAACTATCCACTTTCTTTCAGACCATTGATATTCCTCATCGTCTGATTTATCCTTACACTCATGAACAAAATGGCATAGTAAAAGGTCATCATAAGCATATTGTAGAAACTGGACTTACTCTTTTAGGATAGTGTAAAACACCATTTTGATTTTGAAACAATGCCTTTGAAACTTTTGTTTATCTTATAAATTGCATGCCTACTCTTATCGTTACAAATAGATCTCTATTTGATTGTCTGCTGAACGTTCTTTTAATTATCATTTTCTGCATACTTTTCGGTGTTTATGCTTTCCTTTTTGCATCCCTATAACAATCATAAATTAGATTTTTATTCCTCTCCATGTGTGTTTTTTTGTTACAGTTCTTCTCACCTTGGTTTTCGATGTTTTGGTATTGTATCTCAATGCATTTATATCTCTCATCATGTTTGTTTTAATGAACATATATTTCTATTTGATAATTCTAAACAGATTGCAAAGGTTTGAGCTACTCCCCCCATCCAACCTTTTACTGCCTTCCTCCTAGATCAACTATATTCCCTATTATTTCACAACTTTATAGCCCCTCACCATCTTTCCTCTACCTCTACTCTGCCACCCACCTCTACTCACCCTCCACAACCTCAACCTTTCCCTTCCCCATCACCACATGCATGTTTATCTAACCATTCTGATGCAAGTATAGCTTGTCAATCGGTCTCCTCTAGCTTCTAGTATGACACCTCTATTGGTGTTGGGACAATCCCTTATTTTTCCTTATTCTACTAGCGCCAAAGCTGCTACAGATTTTGACTATGCTATCAGTCCCATATTTGTTGTCAATCCTTTACTTGCGGCAGATTCTTCCTCTACCCTTTCAACTACCTCTTCCTGTTTATCTTGTCTGATGGTACTAATATCCTTTGTCTTTTGGTGTATATTGATGATATTCTGCTTATAGGTAGCAACTCTACTATGCTCCATCACCTAATATAGTTACTAAGCTCTGAATTCAAGCTTCATGACTTCGGCGCAGTTTACTACTTTCTGGGTATTAAATTTTATTCTACAAGTATAGGTTTAATGTTATGTCAACATAAATATATTCTTCACATCCTCACTTAGGCTGGTATGACTTCCTACAAACCCGTTAATACTTAGTCTCTTCGTCGAAAGTTACTATACTGTCAGATAATCTATTCTCTAATCCTACATGGTTTTGTCAAATCATGGGTGGTCTTCAATATCTTACCTTCACTCAAACAGATATCTTCTTTACTATTAACAGAATTTGTTAGCTTATGCATGCTCTAATAGATTCTCACTGGGCCGCCATTAAATGTGTTCTACGTTACCTTTGCTCTACGTAGTTTTACATATGCAAATTGGGTTAGTAGTCTTGATGATTACATATCTATGAGTGGTTACCTTGTCTTTTTTTATCAGACATTGACCTTATGGAAGTCTAGCAAGCAACGCACAATTGCTCATTCCTCTACTAAGATTAAATATAAAGCCATAGCAAACGGTACTGCTGAGGTCACTTGGCTTCAATATTTATTAATAGATCTGTAGGTTCCCTCTGTCTCTGCTCCTACTATTTAGTATGATAACCTTAGTGCCACCTATATTTTAGCGAATCCTATTTTCCATGCTTGTACTAAACATGTTGAGGTACATTATCACTTTATACGAGACTGAGTTGTAAAGAAAAAGATTCGGATTTGTTTTATTCCCTATCAAGATTAACTTGTAAATGTCTTTACTAAGCTAATATTTGTTGCTTATTTTACTGCTTTTTATTACAAGTTTCAAGTCGATCCTTCACCTTGGACTTAAGGGAGCATATTATAGAATGTATAGCATGTATATATATGTATAGGAATTAATGTAGGATTATTCTAATGTTGTGAATCCTACAGTTACTACCATGTACTGCCACATATATATAAATAGAAAAGATTGACTAAGATACAACTCAAGCCATTCTATTATCTTCAATTGAGAAAATTAAAGAAATAATCAAAGAAAAAGACACTAGAGGAACATCAAAGCTCTATTTATAACACCACTAGTACCATAAAAAAGATCATTATAAGACAAAACTAACAATATTAAATAAAATTACGAATATTAATCCGAGTGAGCCACACTTGTTGTTAAAGGCAACTCATTCACCACTTTTAAAAGGTAAGTGTGACATACTTGGATTATCATTGGTAATATTTTTTAATGTCATTAAATTTATCTTGTCGATATCTTTCAGATGATATTGGTGGTGTCATTTATTCTCTCTTATTATATGCAACTTATTTTATATATATTTTTTTGAAATATTATAAATCTAAATAGCAACAAGTTTAAATATCATATTTCATTTATTTATTTATGATATATAAAACTATGTTATTTTATAAGAAAATAACACGCTAGCTTTAAAAATAAAAAACCCACGAATTATGAATTCTATCCATATCAGCTCTTGCGAATCGAAGTAAATATCGTCCTGCTATGTCCAGGTTCTGTTGGCCTAATTAGACTTTGTGACCAGCCCTAGAATAGCAGTGACCGACATTTTTTAAGAGCAAAACTAAATAGCACTATAGCCTTGGTTTAGTATAACCATCAATTGGAACAATCTTGAGTCATTAATGAATGCATAATCACATTTGGGTACTTATTAACAGTGTTCTTGACTAGTGCGGCTTTTCGATCTAAGCATGTGATTACAGACAAGGCAAAAGCTAACTATAAGCACATTAAGCTGCTATTTTTTGCTCTAAATACTCCTAGTAATAACTGAGGAAATATTTGGAAAACTTAATCCAATTGAGTTGTATAGAGAAGACTCACCAACAGTTGCAGAGTTGAATGTGGTGCTGCCATCAACCACATTTCTACTAGCAGTAATGATAGTAGTTGTCCTTCCATCACCCATGAACATGATATTGGTTTTCCTACTTGGCACATCCACATTCTCTCTATAAACCCCTGCTTTAATCCTTATAATGTATCTGCTACTACTACTTTCTGGAGCAGCCGCCACTGCCTCAGACACTGTCCTGTAGTTTCCACTCCCATCCGCAGCCACAACAACATTAGGAGTCACAGTTGTTGCCTGCAGCAACCTCCGGTCCCCTGCTGACAACCATTCAGGCCATTCTGTTCCGTTTTCCTCTTCAAGCTTCCTGCCTGATGATAGAGATTGCTCCTTAGCCATGTCTGTGTCAGTTACGTTCTTGATTATTGCCAATGCAATGCTACTCATGTGGTAAACATGCATTTCTTCGTCTATAAATAGTTCACGAACCTATCAAAGAAGCAGCAGATATGAGAAAAGGGAATCTATAGTACTTTTTGCCTCATTCTAGAAGTATCTATAACATAATAATTTGAACCTTTTTATCAGCTTTTTCATGAGAGAAACCGTCAAGGCAAGTTTCTTGGTTAGTCATTGTAGCACTGAGTAGAATCTTGAGGTCATCAGCGTGTACTGATAAGGACTTTTTTAAAGATGGATAGTCTTGGAGTTCCTGATAAGCCTTGGAGAGTTGATCTAGAGTTTCATTTAACATTACTAGACAATCGTGGAGGGCAGTGTTTTCTCGCTCTGTGAAGCTCCTTCGTGTAAAAGTGAGTTTCTGAATTTTGAAATAGCTATGCCGGGTAGCGGACATGGTTCGATTCAACGACAGATCTATTACATCCTTTTTGCTCTTTATCTTGCTTGTAGCATCTGGTACAGCTGATATCGATGAGAAGCACAGGTGCGGGTACAATGTACTACTGCATGAGGATTTCAGGATGGTATACGCTACTTGGTGGTCATTGTTAGATTCGGTGGAATTCTTACTTGAGGTTACACCGGCAACTATGCTAACAATGGCAGCGACTAGTAGGATAGATGAGAAGAGGCTCAAGAAGACCCTTTTCTTGTTCTTTAATGTGTTGTGGTTGTCGGAGCTCGACATTATCAGGGCAAGAAATTTTCCTGCGGTTGCCTATTTACGAATGAAGGAAGAGTGTGAGCAGATTGTGGTGGACAGGACAACAAGATACGTTTCCTCTCTTATAGGGAGGCGATCTGAGTAGATAAAGTAACATAAATTTGCTATATATATTGTAGAAAATAACTTATTTTGTGTTTTAAAAATATTTTTTAAAAAATTATTTTTTAAAATTTTTTTTATTTTTTTAAAAATTTTTTTTTAAATTTTTTTTTATTTACTTGAAATTAATAATATTTTTAATATTTTTAGGTATTTTTTTGTATTAATATTAAAAATAATTTTTTAAAAAATAAAAAAAATATTTTAATATATTTTTAAATAAAAATACTTTAAAATCAACGATAATACGATAAAACTTTTCTTTCGCTCTTATGCCAGAGCATCTCGCATATTCGATCATAACTGTGGTTGTCTGACATGGTGAGTGTATGGTAACAAATGTTGCTGCCAACCCAAGGCCCATGT
This sequence comes from Populus euphratica, assembly GCF_000495115.2. Lineage (NCBI taxonomy): Eukaryota > Viridiplantae > Streptophyta > Magnoliopsida > Malpighiales > Salicaceae > Populus > Populus euphratica. Next base: position 9,869 of record NW_011500930.1, on the reverse strand, counting down.
CCTCATCCTTGAAATAAATGCTTGTAGGACCAAACAGAAAACGTGAAACTTATGATGTCTGAAGCTTTGTTTGTCTGTCGGTGCTACAAAAGTTTCACGTTTCTTTTTTCGATTAAGAGAAATATCTTGAGGGAAAACTTAACCAATTGCGTTTTCCAAATTCATGTCCGTCAAACGGTTTTAACGTTAACTGCTCATGTCACTTTGGCACGATGCCATGTAAATTCCTCCAGCATTAAAGAAATGGGTGGATTTAGAGAAAAATCAAGAGCGACCACTGTAATATAGCTCAAGATCCCAAATGAACTTCAAGTAAATCAAATGTTAAATTTTCTTGAACAGATTGGTTCAGCACAGTGCAAGACAATGGGATTACAATCTTATCGAGCCCAATCTTCTACAAGGTTTAAGAAAAAGTAATTATGTAAGAGAACTGCGTATTTATTAATGCCAAGGGAAGAATGCAAACATCCATTTCTCTATTATGTTAAATTGTATTTTTCTTTGGCATGTTTAAGGTTGGTCTTGTTTTTTGGATTCTTATTGTATTGTTTTGCTTTTTATCTAGGGTTCAGATTGACTTTTTAGGTTTTATGATTTTCAGTATTTTTTTAATTAATTGTTTGGGATTAGGTTTCATATAATCTTTCCTTGTTGTGGAAACCATCGTTTCTTAACCATGCATCCTGCATGTGTTAATAATGTAAGCAATGATTCTTGATAATTTGCTTGATTTATTTGATTTTTATTATTATAGTTAATAATGTAAGCAATGGCTTCTTGACAATTTGTTTGATGTATTTGATTTGTAGAGCTATAATAGTATTCTTGTGTTATAAATATGTTCATTGCATATATATGTTCCAGTCTATTGATTATGCATAAAAGTGCTATGAAATCTTTTATTTTATATATATATTTATTATTTTTGTTTGGATTTTGTATAATAATTAGGGTTCAAGTTTGATTGAATGCTTTTTCTATAGGTTTTTAAAGTTTAAATAAATTATTCTGAAAAACTTTAGGTCGAATTTGAAATGATAAATTAAAAAGAAATTTAGTTGAAAATTAAACCAAATTATGGTTCAAAGAAATACTTTAAATTTGCTCTAAAAATCATTTTCATTTTAATCCTAAAAAAGGTTAATATATGATCCATTAATTTGAAATCCAAACTTCATTCATGTTATATGCAAACTCCAACCACTAAACATTCAAGGTTTGAATGTTAATTTCAGCTCAAATAATTTGTACATTCCTTATTTAATGTCTAAATTCATCTCCCAAAACATTCTAAATTTAGCTCACAAATCAGTCTAACAAAACCTATAATCATAAAATTCCACACAATAATAACATTATTTTGAATAATTTATTGATCAAAGAGGAAAAGCTAAAGGGAACAATATTATATTGTTTTGGATAAAAGAAGAAAGAAGAAAGAAGAAAGAAACTTCTCACAAAAAGAAAAAATATGCACCAAAGTCTTCTTCAAGCTAATCTAATTTGACTTTCTAGAATAACCTTAGATGCAATGCTCATAAATATTGGCTCAAATTTCAAAATGAGTTATTTTTTAATAATCTAGAAAGATAGATTATATGTGCCGAATATACATCTCCAAAACAAAGTGAAAAAAATATTGAATTGCTGTTCAAAGTTAGAGTTAGATTTATGTCAAAATTTCTACCAAAATTGTATTGTGTTCTTTGAAGAATTAGGTTATTTAGTTTACAAAACTTCTTATTTCAATTTGATTCAACTTATTTCAGATTTATTCAAGTGTTTATATACATAATAATGGCTAGCTAGTCTTTTTTTTTTGTGTTCAAAATTAAGAACAATGGAGATTGAGGTAAGCTATGAATGAAACTTTCTTCATAAATGATTAATTATTATGAAGAAATTTTAGAAATCATTTAGGTAATTTTATAATCTTAAATTTATATGCACAAATCTTAGTTTTGGTATAGAGATTGCTTGATTTAATGTCTTGTATAATGTTAAACTATTTGTCCATTTCTAAGCAAGAACCAATCTTTATCTTTTTGAACTTCATTGTAATATCCTCTAATTTAATATTACCATTATTGATGTTAGTTGAGCTATCTTAAATATCTTGAAGAATCATTAATAAATTGATTTGAAGATGGATTTGGAACTAAGACTTAGTTTTTATTTTGTTTTTCATTTAAAATATATCCAAATTCATTCATCTTTGAAAATAAATTCATTAATAATTTTCAACCAAGTTATTTTTAATTTAATTTCTCTTGAGTCGTTTTTTTTGTTACCTAACTTAATTTATAGATCTATCTCTTTATAGATATGACATCAATCTTGTCAAGTTAATTTCTATATCACATACTTGTATACTTATAACTTAAAAACATCATTCTAAAATAGTAATAAAGCAATATTGGCATCGCTGTTGGGAGCTAGCAAGCAAAGACAACAAATTAGAGATTGATTATTGGAAAATAGTGTGTGTGTGTGTATGTAAGCAATTGATTGATTTTAGTGTCTAAAAAGAAAATTGAACTTAATTTTATTAATAAAGGATTGTGGAATGATCTACTAATTGTTAGATTTTAGTTAGTTCAATGACCTCTTTTTTATGTTTATTCTAATTAGTTTTACCATATCTTGTTTATAATTTTTGTGATTATTTCATTGCATTTATTTTAATTATTTCCTAGCATTTATTTATTTATTATTATTTTGTTTGGTTGGTGTTACAACCTCTTAATTATGCTTTTTATAATTATCTTCTGGTGATTATTGTATAAATTTGTTATAATTATCTTTTAAGATTTATTATTATGAATATTGCTCGCTAGTTAGAGTGTGGTTTTTCTAATTTGTTTTATATATTTTTTAGTGATTAGTTTATCTTTTACCATTTTTTTACTTTTATTTGTAATTTTTTTTATATTCATATAGTTGTTATATCATTTTTTTCTATCATAATTAGTGTTAGAGATGTTGATGCAACCATATTATTCGATAGTTTCACCCATATTTAAATAGTATTTTGCCTATGTTTTATATATAAAATACCTTGATATTCTTTGTTGTATGTTTTAAAGATACTTTTGGATGAAATATACAAAAAGGAGTAAATTTAAGGTAATTGACAGATTTAACCTTCAATTGATATTTTGTGCAAAGTGTGAGCTCTAGAGGTCAAAATGAATTGATTCTAGTTGCATTAAAAAGCTAGCATCCATAATTTTCTAGAAATCTAAGGCAAAAAAAAAAAATATATTTTCTAGAAATCTAAGGCAAAAAAAAAATATAAGAAAGATCATGAAAATCGCAACTTTCAAAGTCAAATCTTGCAATCTACCAATGTTGACTTTCGGCCATTCCGACTTGAATATCTAGAGTTACAGAAGTTCAATTGATGTAAACTCAATTTTTTTGGATTCTTGACTCAAAGGTGTATAAACACTCAAAGTTTTAGCAAAAATGATGTCATATGAGGGAGATATGATTTTTTAAAGATGATACTTGAATTTTGCTAGCAAAGAAGTTTCATGAAGAAACGAGTCCATATTACATTATGAAACATCTAAACCCATATTCAAGTTTTTATTTTAGCAATTTAACTCCTCAAAGTCAAAGATTGAAGATTTCATGTAAGACTATTTCTTCTTTTTTAGGAAATAGTTATTGAAGTACTTAAATGTACATTGTCTACTTAAAGAAGGACTATTTTGTAAACTAGAGACTAGGGGTTCCTAGGATATAAAGAGAATGAGAGAAGAGAAGAGGGGCAGCCACTCAAGAAGAGAAAAACACCCCCCTTCACTAAGAAACTCAAAACTATGCATTATTCTTTCTTTTTTATTAGTTATTCAACAAACATGCAAGGCTAAACACTTTTTTCTTGGTTGCAAGGACACAAAATTCTTAAGATTGTTATAACTGTGAGATTTATTTTACCCTTTCTTTTTAGTTTATATGACGAATATGTTTGTTCTTCTATACTTATTTTTTTATGATTGTTTAGTTTAATTGTTAGAGTAGACTCTAAGTTATTATTGTAAACAATCTATTGCTAATTTTGATATCAAAACCAGAGTTGTGGTATATAAACTTGTGAAGCAACTGAGTTTAATTATTATGGTGGATCTACGTTATTAATCTAAGGGAGAACATTCAATCAAATCAAACATAAACCGCGGATAGTTATGTTTTCTTGATTAATCAACTTATCTAGTTCTTAAAGCTACCAATAAATTAAATTACTATTGTGGACACTATGGTTGTTTAATGGTTAGGGTTAGTTATATGACGGATCCGTTAACTAACCAATGTTAAGAAGAAATAAATATTCAGAATATAAATTAATGTTTCATTTTCATGATCAGTTCTGATTTTTGTAGGTGGATATGTGCTTCTGACCAAGGTTTGTTCTCTTGATAATTTTCTGATTTTATTTAATTTTACTTGATAGTTTTCTAATTTCGTTTGCTTTAGCCTAGATAGCGTCCAAAACCCCCCCCAAGTTGCATATCATCATTTAGCATAAAAATCTGACTTGAACCTTCCTCATGGAATTGACCCCTTACTTGCTCTATATTATCTTGTGTGTTGTGTTTTAAGCTAGGGTAATTAATTTGTGCGACCATGACATCGCAACAGATGTAGAGGGTGAAGAGAGTGTTCAAGGTAATAGAACTTAACCATTAAATGACCAACCTAATTTGAAAACTTTTAAAGAGTTTCTTCACTTAACAAGACAAATTACATCTTCATACTTACCCCTTAACCAACAAACTTTCAATTTGAAATCGAGCATGATTCAACTTCTTTCCATATTTCATGATATGGATTATGAAAATTCATACATACACATTAAAGACTTTAAAGAGGTATGTGATATTTTTATTGATGGATCACGCAACAAAGAAACTATTCAGCTTTAATTATTTCCATTCTCTTTAAAGGATAAGGTCAAGATTTAGTTGAACTCCTTATATCCTAGGTCTATAAGCACATGGAACAAAATTCAAAGTGATTTAAAAAAAAAATACTTCCTTATTCATAGGATTGCAACCTTACAATGTCAAATAATGAATTTTTCTTGTGTCTAAATGATTCATCTCATCAAGCTTGGGAGAATTTAAAGACTTGTTAAATATTTTCCCAGTATAGTTTTGAAATGTTGTGGTTAGTGAGTTTCATCAATGACTCTCTTATAATAGATTTTAAAAAGTTAGTATCAATCATATGTAATGATGAGTTTTATGACAAAAAACCAATTAAAGCCTTTGATTTTTTTTTTTTTATCAAATGAATGAGAACAAAATGTAATAGGAGACTTCTTTTTTACTTAATGTTGAGTCTAGAAACACCATTTTCCATTAAAGTAGGAAGTTCTAATTAAAAAAGACTAATAAACTATATGTTAAACTAGTCTCATTAGTAAGGAAAGTAGAGTATCTAAAATTTAAAAAAAGTGGATGTCGTGAGTGAACAACAAGAAGGAAGTTGTGTAGTATATAAGAGTTAAGGGTATAGAAAATCTAAATGCCATATTATTCCAACCTTTAAGGAAATGCTATATGGCCAAACTTCTAATTCAAATAATGTTAGAAATCCCTTCTTAAGCCAAGTAGGCAATCCTTACTCTAATACCTATAATCTTGAATGAAAGAACCATCTACAATTTTGATGAAGTGAGGGCTTTTCAATACTTAAAACATTTTCAATCTCCATCCTAACCATTTTATGCTTCCACACATAACACATACCAACCACCTCTTAAAACATCATTAGAGGATACTCTTTAACAATTCATATGAACCCAATGAGGAATTAACAACCAAACATATAAATTTTAAGACAAAACCAATAGGACTATAAATGAAATTTAAAGCCAACTAACCAATTTAACTTAATCACCAAGTATTAAAAGAGATGTGTGAGAAATGAGATAAATCAAGAAAAAAATAGAGTAAAAGTGTGTGATGTAGAATTTATTCCTCTAACTCCATTCCTATAAAGGTTTGGTGAACCTAAACATTATCTAATAAACTCTAAAATCTATGAATTGATCAAATAAGTTGAAGTCAAAATTTCACTCCTTAATACAATTAAACAAGTCCTATCTTATGCCAAGTTTTTTTAAGAACTTATTCATTAAAAAGAGATCAAATGTGAAAGAAAGAGCCTTTTTAACTGAACATTGGATTTGATTGGCATCTGATTAGTATTTAAAAGTGCATTTTTATCAAGGTTTTATATTATCATTTTATACTTAAAGTATCAAAAACTGCTTAACTAGATTATGTTTTATAATATCATATCTAATACTATAAAATACCTTTAATTTATGATAAATATTCTTTTTAAATACAGGCTTATCACATAAATAAGAGAATTCATTGATAAATTTAACTTTTGAAATTTAACATACAAGGAGAGGACCAAGCTTAGAAAAAATATGTTGATTCAGTCCAAACTGGAACATTATTCGGTCATTAGATCATAACTGAAGCCATAGAACTTGGATTTAGGTATGCTCTATATGGATGAAAAGTTAAGGCATAGGCCTAAAATTTTTATTGGGGTTTAAGATTCAAAAAGGCTATTTTTAAGTTTAAATTGTAGCAACAATAGAAAACTTGAAATCTATCATGTAGCCTAAGCACTATTCAGTGTTCAACCCATATCTTGAGTTTAGAAGTCCAAATGTACTAAAACAATTTGTTGGAAAGTTAAGATAATTTTCTAGAACTTTCATGGGAAAAGTCTATTCAAATTTTGATATTCGTAATGATGTTTTGTTTAGACAAAAAGATAAGGATTGTTACTAAGTCAAGATGTGGTTGCCTACTCAACAATTAGTCAACAAATCAATAGTTCTTAATCTTGGCCTATAAAATAAGGTATTTGTCATGCATTTAGGCATTTTGGTTTTTAGATCAAGATTATACTATTTATTTCTTTCTTTATTTTTTTTAATATTTAAGTTTTATTTCATGTTATATTTTTCTTAATCTCTTGTTTATGCTTTTCATTTTCTTTACTATACTTATGTTCTTATCTTATTTATTTATGTTTCTCTTCTTTTAGTATGTTTAGTTAAGTTTATTATCTTAAGGTGAAAACATTACACTAATGGTGTAAGAATAAGTATAGTGTAAACTCAATATGGACTTTAATGTCTGAAACTAAAATGTTTTCTATTTGTTATCTTGTGCACTCTTAATACTTTTCTTGTTAAATATTTAATATAGATTTATATTATATAACACTTGGTACAACAAACACTTGACACTTTTATAACCCAACTGTATACTATAACAAACACTTGTGTTATGAAAGAAATTTGATTTGTTGTTAACATAAGTTATAATTATGAATACTTGACAACATTGATAAGTATTAACATTATTCGAATAAGATAACTAATGCAATTAATTTAACCATTTATAATCCGATTAGAACCTCCTTTATGTGTAGTTTCTAGTTGAGCAATAAAAAGAGTTATACTATACTTGTTTGAAATACTATTAGTGGACTCTTTAACCTTAAAATTTATTTTTATCATTTTTTCATCCTCACATTAATCTTATATCTCAAAATCTCAAAGTCCTCTTTATTACTATTACTACTACTACTATTATTACTATTACTATTATTATTATTACTGTTGTTGTTGTTGTTGTTGTTATATTATTGTTTTTTATAATTTATATAGTTAACCTTCCTGTGGTTTGATCTCGGTCTTGCTAAATTATTTATTACTTCAACACTCCTACTCTTAGGAAAAAACATCAATCTTTTGGTCACGTCAAGTTTTTAGTGCTATTGCTAGGGAAGTAAATTATTGTATAAATTATAATATTTACTTTATTTTCTCTTTTAACTTTTCTTATATCTAACTTTGTTTCTTTTATCTAGTTTATATTTCTTTTATTTTATTCTCTTCCTACATATACATGAAAGTTTGGTCATGTACATTGAGTGACAGACTTTGTAGGGTATCCTCATCATTTTTAGAAAATATGGCCAAAGAAGATAACCAGTTGCTTCATAATAAGAATAATTGTGTTGAATACTTAGAGAACACATGAATCCCACAAAAACATGTGCATCCTTATGCATAGTTTTCTCTTCTGATGCATCTTATTTTAATTTTTAGTGGAGATAACCAGTTGCTTCATAATAAGAATAATTGTGTTGAATACTTAGAGAACACATGAATCCCACAAAAACATGTGCATCCTTATGCATAGTTTTCTCGTCTGATGCATCTTATTTTAATTTTTAGTGGAGTATTATTCAAATTTTACCTTTTTTTCATGACTTAGATTTAAAAAATCTGCACTTGCATTTAAGGGAATTTGAGTAGGTCTGTAACACCTATAAGAACTTAAATTATTGCATGAACACTATCAAATTAAAGCTTTTTTCTTTTTTATTAAAAGATAAAGCTAAAACATTGCTATAAATTTTAAGACCACAATCCATTCATGCTTAGGATGAAATGCAACAATAATTTTTAAAGAAGTTTTCTCTTCTTAAAGAACAAACTCTTTCAAAGAATAAATCACCATTTTTACTTAAAAACCAGGAGAAACATGTTACCAATATTGGGATAGCTATTGAGACTTACTTAACACTTTCCCTCATCATGGTTTTGAAACATGGAGTTTGGTTTCACACTTTTATGAATGATTAACACCTAAAAATAGGCAAATAGTGAAATTAATGTACAATGAAACTTTTAAAGATAAAGACCCTAATGAAGCAATGAAGTACTTAGATTTGTTAGCTGAAAATGCTCAAAATTAGAACACTACAAATATTTATGAGGCACCAAGTAAAACTTAATCTTATATGACACGATTAAAAGATTAATGTCTTCTCCCAAGTGCAGGAGTGTTAAAGTAATAAATAACACGGCAAGACCTGGGTCGAATGACACGACTAAAAGATTGATGTCTTCTCCCAAGTGCAGGAGTGTCGAAGTAATAAATAACCCGGCAAGATCGAGGTCGAACCACAAGGAGGTTAATTGTACAAATTATAAACAACAACAATAGTAATAACAACAATAACAATAATAATAGTAACAACAACAATAATAATAATATAATAATAGTAGTAGTAGTAATCATAATAAAGAAAGAGAAGAAGAAGAAAAAGATGAGAACTTGGAGATAGAATATTAGTGTAAAGATAAAACAATGATAATAAGAAATGTGAAGGTTAGAGGTTCCACTAATGGTATGTCAAACAAGTATAGTATAAATTCTTATTATTTAATTGGAAACCACACACAAAGGAGGTTCCAATCTGATTATAGATTGTTAACATGATTAAATTAGTCATCTTATTCGATTAATGCTAATACTTGTAAATCTCGTCAAGCATTCATGATTATAACTTATGTTACCAAACAATCAAGTTCCTTTCATAGCTCAGGTGTCGGTTATACCATACAGTATGGGCTATGCAAGTGCCAAGCATTTGTTGTATCAATTGTTATACAACATAAATCAAGAGTAGTCATTTAACAAGCAAAGTATTAAAGAGTGAACAAGATAACAAATACAAAACATGTTAGTATCAAACATTAAAGTCCAGATTAAGTTTACACTATACTTATTCTTACACCATTAGTGTAACTTTTTCACCTTGACGTAATAAACTTAGCTAGACATAATAAAAGAAAAATAAATAAATAAACAAAATAAGAACATAAATAAGATAAACTAGATATTAATGAAAGCAAAGCATAAACATTACAAAAAATACAAAGAAAGAAAGCAAGAGTATGATCTTGATCTGGAGACCAAGATGTCTATCTACATATTAGTATCTACGACCCGAGTTATTAAGCTTGTAGA